>NC_045732.1:53924693-53980943 GCF_009834535.1 Camelus ferus
TGATCAAAGTACTGAAAAACTAAAAGAAGTATTATTTAGAGGTATAAAAAGTATGTCAAAAAGGAAATTGAAGATATAAAGAACAGCCAAGTAGAATTAGTAAACACATTTCCTGAGATGAGAGCTGATTTAAAGGCTGAACAAAGAAGGTTAGCTAATGCAGAGGAACAAATAAGTGACCTAAAAGACAGGACAACAAAAAGCAACCAATCAGAACAACTAAGACAAAAACAAATGAAAACCAATGAAAAGAACATAATGGACTTATGGGATAATAGAAAGTGTGCCAATATGCACATAAAATGGGTTCCAGAAGGGGAAGAAAGAACAAAGGGGATTGCAAAGGTATTTGAAGAAATCATGACTGAAAACTTTCCAAACTTAAAGAAGGAATCAGATATCCAAGTACAGGAAGCTCAGAGGGTCACAAACAGGAAGAACCCAAACAGACCCACAAAAAGGCATAATATAATCAAGATGACCAGAGTCAAGTATAAAGAAATGATTCTAAAAGCAGCAAGAGAAAAGCAAAGAGTGAGTGACAAGGGAACCCCCATAAGGCTCTCAGCTGACTTCACTACGCAAACACTACACGCCAGAAGGGAGTGGCAAGATATATTCAAAGTCCTGAATGAAAAAAAGATGCAGCCTAGGATACTTTATCCATCAAGGCTATCCTTTAGGATAGAAGGAGAGATAAAGAACTTCATAGACAAGCAAAAACTAAAAGAGTTTAGCAACACTAAACCCATGCTAAAATAAATATTTAAAAGTCTACTCTAAATAGAAAAGAAGCAGGATGCTACAGAAAGGAGAAACTCACAACTGGAAAAGTGATAACTACCATGAATTACAAATAGAATAAACAAAAAATTGTAAAAGAAGACATCTAAATCATTAAGAGTGGGAGAAGGAAGCAAGGAAATATAGAATTTTTTTTCTTTTTAAAATTTTTAGTTCTCAGTTGGATGGGTTTGACATTATATTACTATATGCTTAATACAGTTATAAAAATGGGTTAATAGACTTACAAAAAAGGATAACCACAACCAAAAGCTTACAAAGGAGTCATAAAGACTTAATAAAATACATGATAATACAAAGGAAAATTACAAAATCACAAAAGGAAGAAGAAAGGAACAAAGAGGAAACACCAAATCAACTGCAAAAAAAAGTTTAAAATGGCAATAAACACAAATCTATCATTAATTACAGTACATGTTAAAAGACTAAATGCTCCAGTCAAAAGACATAGAGTGGCAGACTGGATAATAAAGCAAGAATCTTCAATATGCTGCATACAAGAGACCCACTTTACGGAGAAAGACACATATAGATTGAGAGTGAAAGGATGGAAAAGGATATTCCATGCAAATGGAAAAGCCAAAAAAGCAGGTGTTGCAGTACTTATTTAAGACAAAGTAGACTTTAAAACAGAGGCCATAAAGAAAGATAAAGAAGGACATTGTATAATGATTAAAGGAGTGATACAAGATGAGGATATTACACTCGTCAATATATATGCACCCAATATAGGACCATCTAAGTACATAAAACAGTTACTAACAGAGATAAAGGGGGATATTGATGGGAATACAATCATAGTTGGAGATTTTAGCACTGCATTAACATCACTAGACACATCATCCAAACAGAAAATAAATAAGGCAAAAGAGAAATTAAATGATACAATAGAAAAATTAGATTTGGTGGATATTTTCAGAATATTACACCCCCACCAATGTAGGATATACATTCTTATTAAGTGCACATGGAACATTTTCCAGGACTGATCATGTATTTGGGCATAAAAAAAACTTCAAAAATTTTAAGAAGATAGAAATTATCTCAAGCATCTTTGCTGACCACAATGCCATGAAACTACAAATCAACTACAGAGAAACAAAGGAGAAAATAAGGAAAGCATGGAAAGTAAACAATGTGCTATTATAAAACCAGTGGGTCAATGGAGAAGTCAAAGCTAAAATAAAAAAATACCTTGAGACAAATGAAAATGAAAACACAACCACTCAAAATGTATGGGATGCAGTAAAGGCAGTGCTAAGAGGGGAGTTTATAGCAACGCATGCCTTCATCAAAATAGAACAATTTCAAATAAACAATCTAACCCACCAGCTAAAAGAATTAGAAAAAGAAGAGCAAAAAACCCCAAAAGACAGCAGAAGGAAGGAAATAATAAAGATCAGGGAGGAAATTAATAAAATAGAAATTAAAAAAATACAAAACTCAGTCAACCCAAAAGCTGTTTTCTTGAAAAAGTAATTAAAATTGACAAGCTTGTGGCCAAGTTCACAAAGAAGATAGAAGAGAGAGAAAAAATAAGCAAAATAAGAAAGGAAAATTGAGAAATTACAACAAATAACATAGAAATACAGAATATCATACAAGAATATTATGAAAAACTATATGGAACCAAACTGGATAACCTAGAGGAGATGGACAAATTTCTGTCCACAAAGACTGAATCAAGAAGAAACTGACCACTTGAACAAACTGATTACTAGAAATGAAATTGAAATAGCAATAAAAAACTTCCCTACGAATAAAAGTCCAGGACCTGATGGCTTCACCAAGGAATTCTACCAAACATACAAAGAAGAACTCATACCAATCCTTCTCAAACTCTTCCAGAAGATTGTAAAGGAGGGAATATTCCCAAACTCATTCTATGAAGCCATGATCACCCTGATACCAAAACCAGGCAAAGACAATAACTAAAATAATACTTATAGACCAATATCACTGATGAAATAGATGCAAATATCCTCACCAAAATATTAGCAAATAGAATGCAACAACACATAAAAGAGATTATACATCATGACCAAGTGGGGTTCATCCCAGGGACACAAGGCTGGTTCAACATACGCAAGTCAATCAATGTAATACATCACATCAACAAGAGAAAGGACAAAAACCACATGATCATCTCAATAGATGCAGAAAAAGCATTTGATAAAATTCAACACCCATTTATGATAAAAACTCTCGCCAAAGTGGGTATAGAGGGAACATATCTCAACATAATAAAAGCTATATATGACAAACCTACAGCCACCATAGTACTCAACAGTGAAAAACTTAAAAGCTTCCCACTAAAATCTGGGACAAGACAAGGCTGCCCACTATCACCACTCCTATTTGAACATAGTCTTGGAAGTCCTAGCCACAGCAGTCAGGCAAGAGAAAGAAATAAAAGGGATCCAAATTGGAAAATAAGAGATGTAAGTGTCACTACAGGCCAATGACATGTTAGTATATATAAAAAACCCTAAAAGGTCCACACAAAATATACTAGAGCTGATCGAAGAATTCAACAAGGTAGCAGGTTACAAGATTAAAGTTCAAAAATCAGTTGCATTTCTTTATGCTAATGATGAATCAACAGAAAAAGAAAGTAAAGAAACAATGCCCTTTAAAATAGCACCCAGAGTAATAAAATACCTAGGAATAAATCTAACCAAGGAGGTGAAAGAATTATACATAGAAAACTATAAACCATTGGTGAAGGAAATTAAAGAAGACTTTAAAAAATGGAAAGATATCCCATGCTCCTGGATTGGAAGAATCAATATTGTTAAAATGGTCACACTGCCCAAGGCAATCTACAGATTTAATGCAATCCCTATCAAATGACCCAGGACATATTTCACAGAACAAGAACAAATCATAAGAAAATTTATATGGAACCACAAAATACCTAGAATTGCCAAAACATTACTGAAGAGAAAGAAAGAGGCTGGAGGTACAACTCTCCCAGACTTCAGACAATACTATAGAGTACAGTCATCAAGACAGCATGGTATTGGTACAAAAACAGACATATAGACCAATGGAACAGAATAGAGAGCCCAGAAATGAACCCACAAACTTTTGGTCAACTAATCTTCAACAAAGGAGGCAAGAATATACAATCAAATAAAGACAGTCTCTTCAGGAAATGGTGTTGGGAAAACTGGACAGCAGCATGTAAATCAATGAAGCTACAACACTCCCTTACACTATACACAAATATAAACTCTAAATGGATCAATTGCTTAAACATAAGACAAGATACAGTAAACCTCTTAGAAGAAAATATAGGCAAAACATTATGTGACATTCATCTCAAAAATGTTCTCCTAGGGCAGTCTACCCAAGCAATAGAAATAAAAGCAAGAATAAACAAATGAGACCTAATGAAACTTGCAACCCTCTGAACAGCAAAGGAAACCATAAGTAAAACAAAAAGACAACCTACGGAATGGGAGAAAATTTTTGCAAACAATGAAACCAAGAAAGGCTTGATCTCCAGAATATATAAGCAGCTCATACGACTTAGTAAGAAAGGAACAAACAAGCCAATCCAAAAATAGGCAGAAGATCTAAAAAAGCAATTCTCCAAGGAAGAAAGATAAATGATCATTAGGCACATGAAAAAATGCTCAATATCACAAATTATCAGGGAAATGCAAATCAAAACTACAGTGAATTATCACCTTACACCAGACAGATTGGCCATCTTTCAAAAGTCCACAAATGACAAATGCTGGTGTAAACTGGAAAACAGTATGGAGGTTCCTCAGAAGACTAGGAATAGACTTAACATATGATCCAGGAATTCTGCTCCTGGGCATATATCCAGAAGGAACCCTACTTCAAGAAGACACCTGCACTGCAATGTTCATAGAACCACTATTTACAATTCCCAAGACATGGAAACAGCCTAAATGTCAATCAACAGATGAGTAGATAAATGAGATGTAGTATATTTATACAGTGGAATACTATTCAGCCATAAAAATCAACAACATAATGCATTTACAGCAGCATGAATGTCCTGTAGACTGTCATTCTATGTGAAGTAAGCCATAAAGAGAAAGAAAAATACCATATGAGATCGCTCATATGTGGAGTTAAGAATGAAAAAAAAAAGAACATAAATACCAAACAGAAACAGACTCATAGACATAGAATACAAACTTGTGGTTACCAAGGCGGCGGGGAGTGGGAAAGGATAGAATGGGATTTCAAAATGTGTAGATACTGACAGGAATATAGCAAACAGATAAACGAGATTATACTGTATAGCACAGGGAAATATATACTAGATCTTGTGGTAGCTCACAGCAAAATAAAATGTGACAATGAATATATGTATGTTCACGTATAACTGAAAAATTGTGCTCTACTCTGAAATTTGACACAACATTGTAAACTGACTATAATAAAATATTAGGAAACTTTAAAAAAAGATTATTAAAAAAATAACAAAGAGAACTGTACAAGGCAATAACTTCTGAATAATATCATTGATGAATATAGATATAAAAATTATCAACAAAATACAAGTAAACCAAATACAATAGCACATTAAAAGGATCTTGCACAATTATCAAATGGAATTTACTTGCAAGTATTTTTCAATATACACAAATCTCAAAGTGTTACACCACATTAACAGAATGAAGATAAAAATAATATGATTATCTCAATAGACATAGAAAAATCATTTGACAAAATGCAACATCTTTTCATGATAAAACTCTCAACAAATTATATATAGAAGGAAAACATCTCAACATTTTAAAGGCCACCATATATGGATAACCCTTAGCTAACATCAACAGTAAAACATTGAAAGCATTTCATATAAGATCAGAAGCAAGGCAAGGGTGCCCACTTTCCATATCATTATTCAATATAGTCCTGGAAGTCCTAGCTAGAGCACTCAGGAAGATTAAGAAAACAGAAATATCCAAATCAGAAAGAAAAATTAAAATTATCTTTATAATTTATGATAATATGATTTTATATATAGAAAATCCTAAAGATTCAGCTACAAAAACTGTTAGAACTAATCAGTAAATTTGCAGAATATAAAATCAACATGCTGAAATCAGTTTTGTTTCTATACACTAACAAAGAAATATCTGAAAAACAAATGAAGAAAAGAATCCTATTCAAAATAACGTAAGACATAATTAAAAAGCATGAGAATTATCCAAGGAGGTGAAAGGTCTAGACATTGAAACCTACAATGTCTGACACAATGAAGAGACATACAAAAAATGAAAAGATATTCTCTGTTCCTGGTTCAGAAGGATAAATGTTAAAATGGCCATACTACTGAATGTCATCAATTCAATCCTTATATAAATTCCACTGGATTTTTTTCACAGAAATAAAAAATAAAATTAAATTTTGTATGGAACCACGATGTACCATGAGCAGCTACAGCAATTCTGAGGAAGAAGAACAAAGCTGGAGGCATCAAACTTTCTGATTTCGAGCCATATTAAAATATAGGAATTAAAACAGTATGGTACTAGCATAAAAATACATACACCCATGAAACAGAATAAGAGCCTGGAAGCAAACCCCTGATTATGTGACCAAGTAATAATTGACATGGAGGCCAAGAATACACCTGCAATGAGAAAAGCATAGTCTCTTCAATAAATGTTGTTTGGAAAACTAGATGATCACATTCAGAAAAATAAAATTATGATCCTAACTTACAACACTCAAACATAACAAAAATTAACTCAAAACAGATTAAAGTCTTAAATGCAAGACTTGAAACTGAAATTCCTAGAAGAATATATAGGGAAAAAAGTCCTTGACATTGGTTTTAGCAACAAATTTTTGGATATGACACCAAAAGCAGAAGCAACAAAAGCAAAAATAAACAAAAGGGACTACATCAAAGAACAGCAAAAATTTTGCACAACAAAAGAATCAACAAAATGCAACTACACAACTGATAAGAGATAATATCCAAAACATGTAAGATACTCATTCAAATCAATTGCCAAAAAACCCACAAATAACCTAATTTAAAAATGGGCAAAGATCTGAACATTTTCCCAAAGAAGACATACAAATGGTCAACAGTTACATGAAAAGATTTTCAACATCACTATTCATCAGGGAAATATAAATCAACCACAGTGAGAAATCATCTCACATCTGTTAGAGTAGCTATTGCAAAAGGACCAGAGATAGCAAGAGTTGGCAAGGATGAATAGAAAACTAAATGCTTGTGTGACATTGGTGGGGCTGTAAATTGGTACAGCCACTGTGGAAATCAGTATGGAGGTCACCCCAAAACTTAAAAATAAAACTACCATGAGATTCAGTAATCCTAGTGCTGGTTATATGTCCAAAGAAAATGAAAACAGGCTATGGAAGGTAATCTGCCTTCCCATGTTCATCACAATAATGAAGATATAATAACAACCTAATTATCTATCTGTGGATAAATAAATAATGTAAATGTAAGATATATATGTGCATATGCACAATGTAATATTATTTAGTCATGGAAAAGAATGAAATACTGCAATTTGAGATAGCATGTGTAGACCCTGAGGGCATTATATTTAGTGAAATAAGTCAGAAAGATACTGAATGATCTCATGTAGATATGGAATATAAAAAAGGCAAACTCATAGAAACAAAGAGTGGATGGTGGTTACCAGGGTCTTGGCAGTGGGAGAAATGGGGAGATGTCAGTGAAAGAGTACAAACTTCTAGCTATAAGATGAATAGATTTGGAGGATCTAATGCATAGCATTGTGATTATACATAATAATACTGTACTACATACTTGAAAGTTGCTAAACAGTAGATCTTAAATGTTTTCATCCTCCCCAAAGTGGTAATTATGTGAAATGATGGAGATGTTAGCTAACACTTTGATGGCAATCTCATAACAATAAGTGGATTCAATCAATATATCTTATACTCTAAACTTTTACGATGTTATATTTCAGTTATATCTCAATGAATCTGAAAAATCAATAGTCCCAGAAAGCTAAATTACAAGATTTTTGGCAATTAATTGAATGCCAAAGATGAGTACAGTGATCAATTAAACATTCCAGGCCTCAGGTCTTCCTCTCTTCTATTCTCACCATCTTTACTTTCACTCCACTTGATCTGCTTCTGTGCAGCGATAGTAATTGGATCTTGTTGTCATTCATTATCTTAAACTTTAAATTTACTTCTCTTATTCATTTATCTCTTTCACAACTTCTCTGGAATTGAGCCTACTCTCTCTCTCATCATTTGAATTTTGGTCCCTTGTCTCCTGTTTATTCCCCAGTCTATTAGGTCTCTCCTGTCTTCATATCCTTTTCTAACAACTCTGAATACCAGGATTTTTTTATTTCAAATGTGAATTCACTCACTCCCTAGAAACCTAGTTAAGCTCATTCCCTTGACTCTAGCATATTTATTCTCATTACCAATGCCCAACTGAGTAAATCCACCTAAGTGATTTTTATGACTTCTTCATGAACAACTAAATACTAAAAAGAACTTCACATAAACATGAAAATTAGTTCTACCACAAAATTCGTATTACACAATCTCAGTTGAGTGCTGAGTGCACTTCACTAAATATTTCACTATTCTCTCCATTCCCCATAATTTTATTGCTAACTTTCTTTTCTCAATACTCTGATTGCATACATATATTTTCTTTTCATAGTATATCAATGAAAAGATCAAGACTACCAGATTTAAGCCTCTAACTACCTTTCTCTGATAAACTGGTAGAATATTTGAAACATTTCTATAAATCATGTATTCAACTTATTCTCCTTCTATGTATGAAGCAAAAATTGCTCTTCCCTTATGAAAGTTAAATATTTTACCAGTGCACCAAATTTTTATTTCTATCTTTTTGTTAATGTGCATAACTTTATATACATATGAATCATCTGAGATCATGCTAAATGCAGATTCTAATTTAATATGTATGGTGAAAGATCCTGTGTTTCTAACAAATTACTAGGAGAAATGCTGCTGACCCACAGACTATGCTTTGAATATACTTTATATACTTTGTATAGGATCTTTTTTCACCAACTAATCCATTCTCTCAGGTACACATTCAATTTCTTCCACTCTATTAGGCTTCCTTCTAAACATTCTAATATAATCCTACTTCTCTCTTCAGCTGAAAAACTTTTGAAGGTATAAGTATACAAATGTTTAGATCTTTATCACCAATCCAATTCTTAGTCCCATGTCACTATGGTTCTTTATCCACCATACCATTAAATCTGCTTTCAAATATGACACCAATATACTATTTTATTCTGGCATCATTTGTTTAATTAATTATGTGTTTATTTATTTATTTTTAAATAAGGTAAAATTGCTAAGTAACATCATTTGAGTTTAAGGAATGCAAAATGAAATTTTGATATTTGTATACCCTACAAACTAATCGCCTCAATGCCTAGTTACCCTCCATTACGATAAAATTGAGACCCTTTACCCATTATGCCCACTCCACACCCTTTCTCCTCTGGCAACCACCAGTAAGTTCTCTGTATCTCTGAGTTTTATTTTGTTTTTTTGGATTCCACTTATAAGTGAAATCTTCTGGTATTTGTCTTTATCTGGCATATTTCACTCTGCATAATATCCTCAAGATCCATCTATGTTGTTACAAATGGCAGTATTTCATTCTTTTCATGGTTCAGTAGTATTTAGAAGATGTCATATCTTCTTTATCCATTCATAGATTAATGGACAATAAAGTTGTTCCCATAATTTGGCTATTTTAAATAATGCTACAATTCAATAATGTTAGGGGAACATATATTGTTTTAAATCAGTGTTTCTGTAAGTACCCAGAAGTGGAATAGATGGTTCTATTTTGAATTTTTTGAAAAATCTATATACAGTTACTGCATCAATTCACATTCCCACCCACAGTGTGCAAGGATTGCCTTTTCTCCAGATCCTCTCCAAAACTTCTTATTTCTTGCCTTTTTGATAATAGCTGAAAATTCCAACAGGTGTGAGGTGATATCTTACTGTCATTTTGATTTGCATTCCCTGATAGTAATATTGAACAGATTTCCATGTGCCTGTTGTCATTGTGAATTTTGATAGGGTTTGCATTATATACATAGACTACTTTGAGTAGTATGGGCATTTTAACAATATTAATTATTCCAATCCATAAGCATGGTATGTCTTTCCCTTCATTTCTGTTGTCTTCAATTTATTTCATTGATCTCATATAGTTTTCAGTGTACAGTTTTTTCACTTCCTTGGTTAAATTTATTCCTAGGTATTTTATTCTTTTTGAATGAATTATAAATGAGACTGTTTTCTTAATTACTATTTATAGAGACAGAACATATTTCTGTATTTTGATTTTGTATACTGCAACTTTACTGAATTCATATGTTAGTCCTAACAGTTTTTTTGGTAGCACGTTAAGGGTTTTCTATAGATAGTGTCATATTATCTGCAAACAGTGACAGTTTCACTTCTTCTTTTCCAATTTGGAAATTTTTTATATCTTTTTCTTGCCTAATTGCTGTGGCTAAGATTTCCAACATTATGTTGAATGAAAGTGCTGAGAGTGAGCATCCTAGTCTTGTTTTTTTATCATTGGAGGAAAAGCTTTCAGCATTTTACCATTGAGTATGATCTTATCTATGAGTTTGTCATATATGATTTTTATTATGTTGAGGTATGTTTCCATCTATACCCACATCATTGAGAGGTTTTATCACAAATGGATGTTGAATTTTGTCAAATGCTTTTCTGCATCTATTACAATCATGTGTGATAGTTACATGGTTCTTATTCTTTATTTTTCAATGTGGTGTATCACTTTGATTTATTTGCATATGCTGCACTATTCCTATATCCCTGGAATAAATCCCACTTGACCGTGGTGTATGATTTCTTTAAAGGATTGTTGAATTAGGTTGGCTAATATTTTGTTGAGGGTTTTTGCATCTATTTTCATAAGTGATATTGTCCTGTACTCTTCTTTTTGTCATGATATCCTTGTCTGGTTCTGATATGAGACTAATACTGGCATTATAAAATGAATTTGGAATCTTTACCTCCTGTTCCATTGTTTGGAAAAATTCAAGAAAGATAGGCATTAAATCTCCTTTAAATATATGGTAAAGTTTGCCAGTGAAGCCATCTGGTCCTGGGCTTTTGTTTATTGAGAGACTTTTTTTTTTATTACTGATTCAATCTTCTTACTTGTAATCTGTCTATTCAGATTTTCTATTTCTTCATGATAAATAAATAATATAGAACAAAAATACAATAGAGTCAAAAAACAATAGAAAAAATCAATAAAAATGAAAACTTTTTTTTAAGATAAACAAAATTGATAAACCTTTATGCAGGCTCATCAAACAGAAAAGAGAGAAGACTCAAATAAACAAAATAAGAAATAAAAAGGGGGAAATTTAAACCAATAACACAGAGAAATAAAAATCATAAGAGAATATTACAGACAGTTTTATGCCAACACATTGGGCAAACTAAAAGAAATGAGCAAATTTCTAGAAACATACAATCTGACAAGACTGAATCAGGAAGAAACAGGCAATCTTAATTGACTGATCACTAGTATTAAACTTGAATTTGTAATAAATATTCTAACAAACCAAAGTCAAGGACTGGAGGGCTTCACAGGTGAATTCTAACAAACATAAAAAAGAATAACTAACAACTATCCCTCTCAAAGTATTCCAAAAAATTGAAGATAAAGGAATACTTCCAAACTTATTTTATGAAGCCATCATTATCCTGATAATCAAACCAGACAAAGATATGACAAAATAAGAAAAATTATAGGTCAATATCTCTGATGAAGATAGATGCAAAAATCCTCAACAAAATTTTACTAAACTAAAGTCAACAATATATTTTAAAAAGGATCACACACCATGATCTAATGGGATTTATTTCTGGGGTGCCAGGATGGTTCAATATCTGCATATCAATAAATGTGGAATGATAAACATCACACATTCATCTCAGATGCAGAAAAGCTTTTGACAAAATTCACACTTGTTCATAATAATAAAAAAAAAAAGCTCTCATAAATGTTGGTATAGAGGGAACATATGTCAACATAGTAAAGGCCATATATGACAAACCCACAGCTAACTTCATACTTAAGGATGCAAAGCTGAAAATTTTCCCCTAAAATCAGGAACAAAACAAAGGTGCCCACTCTCATCACTTCTATTTAACATAATATTTGAAATCCTAGCTACAACAGTCAAACAAGAAAAATAAATAAAGACATCTAAATTGGAAGGGAAGAAGTAAATTTGATACCATTTGTAGATGACATGGTACTACATATAAAAAACTTGAAGTTTTCACCAAGACACTATTAGAAATAATAAATTAATTTAGTAAAGTTGCAGGATATAAGATTCATATACAGAAATCTGTTCTTCTTCTGTAAAATTATAACTAATTACCAGAGAGAAAGAAAGAAAACAGTATCATTTAAAATTGCATCAAAAAGAAAAAACCTAGGAATAACCTTAACCAAGGATGTGAAAGGCCTATACTCTGGAAACTAAAAAATGTTGATGAAAGTAACTGGAGATGATACAATGAAATGAAAAGATACCCCATGTTCATAGATTAAAATAATTAATATTGTTGAAATGTCTATACAACCCAAAGAAATCTACAAATTTAATGCAAATCCCCTATCAAAATACCCATTGCATTTTTCACAGAACTAGAATAATCCTAAATTTTGTGTGGAAACACAAAACATCCCATATATCCAAAGTAATCTTGAGAAAAAAATAAAATTGGAGGTATCATGATCCCTGTATACTACAAAGCTACAGTAATCAAAGCAGCATGATACTGGCACACACACACACACACAAACTAGGTCACTGGGACAGAACTGGGAGCCCAGAAATAAACCCACTCACTTATGGTCAATTAATCTATGAAAAAGAGACAAGAATATACAATGGAGAAAACAGTTTCTTCAATAATTGGTGTTGGGAAAACTGAAAAAAACTGCATATAGGAGAAGGACATTAGAACATTTCTAATATCATATACAAAAATAAACTGACAATTAATTAAAGACCTAAATGTAAGACCAGAAACCATAAAACTCCTAGAAGAAAACATAGGCAGACACTCTGACATAAATCACAGCAATATTGAATCCATCTTCTAAGGCAAAGGAAACAAAGCAAAAATATACAAATGAGTTATAATTAAACTTAAAAGCTTTTGTGCAGAAAGGGAAATAATTGACAAAATGAGACAATAGCCAGTGAATGGTAGAAAATATTTTCAAATGATATGACCAATAAGGGGTTAGTATCCAAAATATATAAATAGTTCATACAACTCAATATTTTTTTAAAAACCTAATTTAAAAAATTGGGAGAAGTCTTGAATAGACTTTCCTCTAAAAAAGACATGCAGATGGCCAACAGGCACATGAAAAGATACTAAACATTGCTAATCATCAGAGACATGCATATCAAAACCACAATAAAATGTCACCTCACATCTGTCAAATGGCTATCATCAAAAAGACCACAAATAACAAATGTTGACAAGAATGTGGAGAAAAGGGAACCCTTGTACACTGTCAGTGAAAATGCAAATTGCTGCCGTCATTGTGGAAAATAGTATGGAGTTTCCTCAAAATAACTGAAAATAGAACTACCACATGATCCAGCAATTCCACTTCTGACTATATATTCTAAGAAAATAAAAACACTAATTATAGAAGACACCCTAATGTTCATAGCAGCATTATTTACAATAGCCAAGATATGGAAGCAATTTAAATGTCTAGCAACAAATGAATGAAAAAAAAAAGAAGTGATACACACACACACACACACACACACACACAATGGAATATTACTCAGCATTTAAAAAATACAATTTTGTGATTTGTAACAACATGGGTGGACATGGAGGGTATTACGCTTGGTGAAATTAGTTAGATAGAGAAACACATACACAGTATTTTATCATTTATATGTGGAATCTAAAAAATAAAATCGATGAATATAGCAAAATAGAAAGAGATTCATAAATATAGAGAACAAACTAGTGATTACCAGTTGGGAGAAGGCAGGAAGAGAAGTAAGACAGAGGTAGTAGAGATTATGAAGTACAAACTACTATGCATAAAATAAATAAGCTAGAAGGATATTTTGCACAACATAGGGAATGTACCCAATATTTTACAATAACATTAAATGGAGTGTAATCTGTAAAAATATTGAATCACTATGTTGTACACCCAAAACTAATAAAAGATTGAAAATCAATTATATCTCAATATAAACAAACAAATAAATAAAATATTTTTCTAGTAAGTTTAATTTCTGTTTCCTCAATGATTGTTTCTGCCAATTTATTTTATTCCATTGAGTTGACCATGATTTCTTGTTCCTTTGTTTACTTTGTGTTTTTTTTGAGCATTTGAAAGAGAAAAAAGCAGAAATAAAACCCCACTTCTCCCAGAGTGGTATATCAGTTTTGTGCAAGGACAGGTCTCTACTCATTAACTGGATGCTGTTTAAGCCTTGAGATCAATCTGTTATGAATCCTTAAGGTTATTTCGAGTATTTTTTAAATGTGTGTGTTTCCTGCACCTACGTGTGCTTCTGCATGCCTGAGAGTGGCTTTTGCAATTCCCCCACATACAGAACTCTTTTTGTATTTAATTTCCCAAAGAGTCTCACTCCAGCTTTTCCTTGGATCCAGAGATGATCTATTGTTTGTCTCTACTAATAATCTCTTGGCATAGTCATCTGTAGATCTTTATAGCACTTGAAAATTTTATTAGCATTACCCACTGCTTTCTGACAATTTCACAACCTGAGATCTAAGTTATATTGCTTTTTTGTGTTTTTTTTTTGTTTTTTTAATTACTTTAAAAATTAATTTATTATTTTTTAATTGAAGTACCATCAGTTACAATGTGCCAATTTCTGGTGTACAGCACAATGTCCCAGTCATGCATATACATACATATATTCATTTTCATTAAAGGTTATTACAAGATATTGAACATAGTTCCCTGTGCTATACAGCAGACATTTTTTAATCTATTTTTAATTATTTTTTAACATTTTTTATTGATTTACAATCATTTTACAATGTTGTATCAAATTCCAGTGTAGAGCACAATTTTTCAGTTATACATGAACATATATATATATGTTCATTGTCACATTTTTTTCTCTGTGAGCTACCATAAGATCTTGTGTATATTTCCCTGTGCTATACAATATAGTCTTGTTTATCTATTCTACAATTTTGAAATCCTGTCTATCCCTTCCCACCCCCCACCCCCTTAGCAACCACAAGTTTGTATTCTATGTATGAGTCTGTTTCTGTTTTGTATTTATGCTTTGTTTGTTTGTTTTTGTTTTTTGGGTTTATTTTTAGATTCCACATATGAGTGATCTCATATGGTATTTTTCTTTCTCTTTCTGGCTTACTTCACTTAGAATGACATTCTCCAGGAGTATCCACGTTGCTGCAAATGGCATTATGTTGTCGGTTTTTATGGTAAGTTATATTGCTTTTATTCTCTTATCTTTTATTTAATCAAAACAGAGATTAGTTTCTTAAGCCATCCCCCAGACCACTACAAATTTTGAAAAATAAAGTATGCTCTGATCCCTCATATTTGAGGGAGTGGATTTGGATCTGGGTGGCTGCCTCCTCCAAATCAAGACCACACTGCATCAGTGAGGTATGAGGAAAAGGTAAATTAAAATGTCCCCAAAATTTGCAACAGTTTTTAATGTGGTTATTTCTTAATTAGCTATTCACTTGATTACTTTGACTTTTTTCTAGAGCTCCTATTAAATTATTTTAGCTAATCTCTAGGTTTTTTTAATGTTTTTATGTAGTAATAAGGGCCTGGGGCTCCCTAGTCTGAAATTTTCTTGATGTCCTAACTGAAAAAAAGGATTTCCTTCTACCCTTATGTTTGGGACCATTAAGTCTTTTAGGGATTCCTTAAAAATTTCATGCCAGATTTCATCAGAAAGTAAGACTAAATTTTCAAACTAATATTTTGTTTAAGGAACTGGTGAATGTCTGTTACAACTTTTTCTAGAAGAAATAAATTTTGGGATCAGATAGACCTGGGTTTGTTATGTGGTACTCTTACCAGACAGATGTTTGCTTCTTATTTTATCTCTCTCTCTGTGATTCAATTTTCTTATTTGCAGATTGAGATCATTATAATACTTCAATTCTCACTTCATAGGATTGATAGAAGAATTAAATTAGATAATGTATTCATAGTGCTTAGCACATATCTTGGTAAATAAATGTATGAAAATCACTAATGATTTTTAAAATTAGTTTATGTTTGTCACTGATTCATTACCATCCTTATTTTCAGAGAAAAATATGTGGGTCAAATAAAATTTTACAACCTCAAAATAGATACTAGGCTATAGATTCTTCTTTGGAATCATTTTTAAAATACCATGACTATAATAAAATTAGGTAGAATGATAATTCAGTCTTCAACAGTGTTAACCAAGATTGCAGCCTAGCATACTTTCTTTTTAATACTTTCTTAAGAATTTTGTGAAGTCATTAGGTTGTATTTTCTGTACTACAAGCAGTCTTATGAATACTTGAAACTGTTGATCACTTACTACTAGAAAGAGCAACTTATCTGAAATGAATATTTTATACTTGGTTTGTGTTTACCCAGAATTTTTGTGATCAATCTTAACTCCATTCAAAATGTCAAAACATCTAACTACATGAAAGTATATTTTGAAATTATCTCATTGCAGTCTCCTCATTTCTTGTGAAATACTCTTGCAAGAATCATCCCTTTGGAGAATATTTTTAAAATCTAATTGAAAGTATTTTTCACTGTGCTATCTAATATCCCATATTTGTGCCATTTAATTAGTCATATAATTTTAAATGGTATAATTTAATATGTTTCCTTTTAGTTATGGATTCTTGGAGGCTGACCTGCCAAATTCAGTTTTGAAATGAATAAATTAGCTCATCTTATGTCAGAGGAATAGAGTGAAGACTTGCTAAAGATATATATTAGTAGTATAGTAACAACTAATATCAACAGGCTAGCCATACTCATATATTTAGAATTTATTAACTATTCTTTTTGCACTACATATTCCACCTTTTATTTTTAAGGGTTATTTTCCCTTTGATCAGTAGTTCACTTATGTAAATAATATTATATCCAAAGAAACTTTCAGAAGCAGAGACTTAGTGTAGAACTCTGGAATTTTGAGAATCTGGCTAAAATCAACATTTCTAAATTCAGTTCTAACTCCCTAAGGGGAAAAATCTAGTAACACTGTCAATTCTAGGAGAAACAAGGCACTTTTTATGACTAGCTATATTCATTCTGGACAAATGAGATATTATCACTTATGACCTGGGAGGAATTTTGACCAATGCACATTCTTTAGTATATAAGACAATCCCATGGGCATGATGAGAGGAAAAACGCAAATGAAAAAGTAAGGCAGTAGGGAACATTTTATATTTCTCTTTATGTTTTACTCTGAATAAAAATAAACTCTCAACTATTAGCTACACATTCATACTTCAAATGAGCTTCTTGAGAATCCCATCCCCCATTCTCCCAAAATCTATTAACTAGAGAGTTCTCAAATTATGAATGGAAGCTAATCATTTCAATTATTTCACTTAAATAGGATAGATGAGAAAAACAGTTTTGTTTTTCCCTTTTCCCAAGATATTCAAATGTTGTTTGTTTAAATTTATGAATGAGAATCTTCATGAAAAGGACATTTTGAATACTTATTATTTGAAGGTTATGGGTAAGCATGCCCCCTTCTTTGTGAACACAGGCGAATGTTTTTTTTTTTTTTAAATTACACATTGGGAATAATCTCTAAGACACAGTTTCACAATATTTTGCATTCATTTAAAAGTGAAGTGTATTTTATTTGTCTCCTTGCCAACATTTTGAAGTCTCCCTCCCAGGCTCCTGTCCTTTTTTAAGAGCCCCTTAGGACTGCTTTGATGCTCCTCAAATGAAAGATTCTACACCCTAGAACACATGAAATTGTTAGAATTGGACTCTTTCCCAGAATGAAGGAGATTGTTTGAGGGAGAAGAATTTAAATTGAACTGTATCCACTCCATCCTGAGCTGGTATTCCTATCATCAATATTTTTTAAAGTGCTAGCAAGGACAATATTTGCAATACTAAGCCTGAATTGCTAAACAAGTATCATAACTTCCAGCAATAAAAATGTCATTATTCCTTTTTAGCAATCTTCCTTTGCTAGTGATACACTTTACACCAATAATTTGTGGGTGAATGTTAAATGTTCCATATTATAATCAGGGAACAAAATAACCTATAACTACAACTGAAATGCTACCTTTATTTATTTACCCCATTGATCATATTAATAATAACAAAAATATCTATAGTCATTTCCTTATGTACAGTTTTCTCTGTAATTTCAGAGAATACTGAGATCAATGACCAAAAATATTAAGGAAAATTTATAGTTGTATTTGTGTTGTTGTTTGAGGTGGACATTAAGCATTTAATACATTTTGTAGTTTTATTGAGGTAAAAGTGATATTTGATAAACTTCTTATATTTAAAGTATAAGATTTGATAAGTTTTGACATATGTATACATATTCCAATCAAGATAATGAACATATCTATCACTTTCCAAAATTTTCTTGTATCTCTTTGTAACTTGTTTCTCTCTCTTCCTCTCTCTTTTCATGGCCTCTGACACAAAAGGAAAGCTGATCTGATTTTTATCATTACAGTTTAGTTTGCTTTTCTAGAACTTTATATAAATTGAAACATGTAGTATAAACTCCTTGTTATCTGGCTTTTTTTTAATCAGCATAATTATTTTTAGATAAGTTCATATTGTGTATATCAAAGTTATTCCTTTTTATCAGCAGTAATATTCTATTGTTATATGAATATATTGTTAATTGTTTATCCATTCAAATATTAATGGATGTATACATTGCTTTCATTTTTTTTCTATTACAAATAATAATGCTGTTGACATTCATGTAAAAATCTTTGTTTGGAAATATATTTTTATTTCTTTGGGTAAATATATAGAAGTTAAATATGTGTTGTATAGTATGCCTATGCTTAACTTTTTAAGAAACTGTTAAACATTTTCCAAAGCAGTTGAACCATTTTACATCCCCAACAGCAATGAATGTAAGTTCTAATTGCATCACATTCTCAACAGCTGATAAGATCATTATTTTTAATTTTTGCCATTCTAGTGATCATGTAGTCATATTTCATTGTGACAAAAATTTGCACTTCCCTAATGACTAATGATATTGAACATCTCTTCTTGTACTCATTTGTCATCAATATATCTTTGTGAAATATCTATTCAATTTTTTTGCCTATTTAAAAATATGGTTCTTTTTAACATTAAGTTATAAATATTCTTTATATAATGTAGACTTAAAGCCTTCCTCAGAAATATATCTTGCAAATGTTTTCTCAAAGCTTATGGCTTGTCATTTCAGTTTTATAGCAGTATCTTTTTTCAGTTGGACTATAGTTGATCTACAATATTGTGTTTCAGGTGAACAGCCAGGTGATTAAGTTACATATATATTTTTTTCTTCATAGTATTTTCCATTATAGTTTGCTACAAGATATTGAATATAGTTCATGTGCCAAATAGTAAATCTTTGTTGTTTATATAGTTGTATTTTTCATTGAATGTGACTAACTTAAGTACACATTGAGGGTGTGTATAGTGGTAAATACATGTGAAGCTGTTTTTAGAACTCTTCTAAACCTCATGGAAAGTGTTAAATTATATTAAACTAAGGGAGGTAGTGGGTATATTATGAAGGGCAATGGACTAGGCAGTGACAACCCTGGGTTCTAATCTAGTCCCAAATGTATTACTTACTGGCTTTATAACTTTGGGAAAACAATTTACTTGATTTTTCAGTTTATCAGTCTGTAAAATGCAAATACTAATATGTTCAATATCTATTATATGGGTTTGCTGCAAGGATTAAATGAGATATTACATGTGAAAGCACTTATGTATTAGCAATTATTATTATTATTATTATTATTATTATTATTATTATTATTATTAGAATAAATAAATGATTTTATTTATAAGGGATCTTTAGCTGTGTTCAAATGCCAACATAAAACCAACTGGAAAGGGGATATATCTTCAATCTCCTTGAAACCAAATAATAGATTTCACAAAAACCAGTTGTTTTGTTCATGTCTTTGATTCACTGTATAAATGCCATTGAGCTATTGTCTCACTATTTGCCCATATCCTCACTCATAAAATAATACTGACATTTATCTCTGGTCACTCTGAAATAGTTTTCATAAAGGGATCTCAGAGAGTAGCTTGCATGATACCAAAAGATCAATCTCAAATATGAAAAGTTTGTCAATCAACCAGTTTTTCTCAACATGACAGCAGTAAGGAGAGGTTTTGTTAATTATTTCACACAAGTGATTAGTTGCTTTGGCGATCTGTAGTGCAACCCCAGTAATATATGTGTAGTGTTCCTATTTAAAATAAAAGAATTTACACTTGTTTCTGATCTCCAGTAGCAAGTGTTAGACTGCCCTCTGCAGTTCTCAGAGCCAGATCGTATTTGCTTAGTTTGAAACAACTGTAAACACTGTTTATTTGAAAAATCAAAATACAAACTAGTTACTGAGAAATTGCCTTTTAGTCCACATTTTCAGCTTTACTTCCACCAAAGCTCCCCCAACACACTTGAACCTACTTGGTACCTTGAATGTTCCCAGCACATTCTATTGTCTGTTCATTGCACTCCTGCCTGTGGTTTCTTCCTCACTGACTGATCTGGTCCCCAACCCCATCTCACCCTTCATCAACTCATGGCACACGCTTCCTGTCTGGGTGTGTGTGTGTCCAAATTTCCCTTTTCACATAAGGACAGTAGTAATTGTATTAGGGCCCACCCTATGGGCCTTGATTACATCTGCAAAAACTCTATTTCCAAGTAAGGCCAAGCTCACAGATACCAGATAGTAGGACTTGAATATATCTTTATGGGGGACACAATTCAACTCACAATACTATGCATTGGATTTTTTTTTCACTACTTAAGGATATAGCTCCTATAATTAACATCTCTTCTGTATCCTTTTTTTCTTTTTGTTCCCTAGCTTTACTGATACACAATTGACATATAACATTGCATAAGTTTAAGGTATACAATGTAATTATTTGATGCATGTACGTATTTCAAAATGATTACCACAGTTGGGTTAGTTAACACTGCCATTACATCACATAATCACTATTATTTTTTTGTGGGGAGAAGATTTCAGTGCTACTCTAATAGCAACTTTTAATTATATAAAACAGTACTGTTAATTACAGTTACTGCCCTGTATATTAGATCCCCAGAACTTGTTCATCTTATAACTGAAAGTTTGTACTATCTGACTGACATCCTCACGTTCCCCCAACCCTGCAGCCCCTAGCAATCACCATTCTATCTGTTTCTATGAATTCAACTTCTTTTATATTTCACAAATAAGTTAGATCACACAGTATTTGTCTTTCCCTGTCTGATTTATTTCACTTAGTATAATGCCTTCAAAGTTCATCCATCTTTTCACAAATGGCAGGATTTCCTTCTTTATCATGGCTGAATTATATACCATTGTATATAACATCTTTGCCCATTCATCTGTAGACTGACATTTAGGTTGCTTCCATATCTTGGCTATTGAAATATGCTTCAATTAACGTAGGAGTGCAACTATCTCTTCAATAGAGTGATTTCATTTCCTTTGGATATAGACCCAGAATTGAGATTGCAGGATCACGTTGTAGTTCTATTTTTAACTCTAGAAGAACCTCTATCCTGTTGTCCATAGTGGGTATAACAATTTACACATGCACCAAGAGAATACAGGGGTTCCCTTTCCTCCACAGCCTCGCTAAAACTTGTTGTAACTTCTTCTTTTGGGTAAGAGCATCCTAACCTATGTTAGGTGGTATCTCATTCTGGTTTTGATATGGATTTCCATGATGATTAGGAGTGTTGTGTATTTTTTCATGTACCTGTTGACCATACAATGCCATCTATGGAAAACTGTTTATTTTGTTCTTTTGCACGATTTTTTTTTAACATTTTTTATTGATTTATAATCATTTTACAATGTTGTGTCAAATTCCAGTGTACAGCACAATTTTTCAGTCATTCATCGACATATACACACAAATTGTCACATTTTTTTCTCTGTGAGTTATCACAACATTTTGTGTATATTTCCCTGTGCTATACAGTGTAATCTTGTTTATCTATTCTATAATTTTGAAATCCCAGTCTATCCCTTCCCACCCTCCATCCCCCTGGGAACCAGAAGTCTGTATTCTCTGTCTGTGAGTGTATTTCTGTCCTGTATTTATGCATTGTTATTCTTTGTTTGTTAGTTTGGTTTTTTGTTTTTGTTTTTTAGATTCCACATATGAGCGATCTCATATGGTATTTTTCTTTCTCTTTCTGGCATACTTCACTTAGAATGACATTCTCCAGGAGCATCCATGTTGCTGCAAATGGCATTATGTTGTCGGTTTTTATGGCTGAGTAGTATTCCATTGTATAAATATACCACTTCTTCTTTATCCAGTCACCTGTTGATGGACATATAGGCTGTGTACATGTTTTGGCTATTGTAAATAGTGCTGCTATGAATATTGGGGTGCAGGTGTCATCCTGAAGTAGGGTTCCTTCTGGATACAAGCCAAGGAGTGGGATTCCTGGGTCATATGGTAAGTCTATTCCTAGTCTTTTGAGGAATCTCCACACTGTTTTCCATAGTGGCTGCACCAGACTGCATTCCCACCAGCAATGTAGGAGGGTTCCCCTTTCTCCACAGCCTCTCCAGCATTTGTCATTTCTAGATTTTTGAATGAAGGCCATTCTGACTGGTGTGAGGTGATACCTCATTGTAGTTTCGATTTGCATTTCTCTGATAATTAGTGATATTGAGCATTTTTTCATGTGCTTTTTGATGATTTATATGTCTTCCTTGGAGAATTGCTTGTTTAGGTCTTCTGCCCATTTTTGGATTGGGTTGTTTATTTTTTTTCTTATTGAGTCGTATGAGCTGCTTATATATTCTGGAGATCAAGCCTTTATCGGTTTCACTTGCAAAAATTTTCTCCCATTCCGTAGGTTTTCTTCTTGTTTTACTTCTGGTTTCCTTTGATGTGCAGAAGCTTGTAAGTTTCATTAGGTCCCATTTGTTTATTCTTGCTTTTATTTCCTCTAGGAGAAAATTTTTGAAATGTATGTCAGATAATGTTTTGCCTATGTTTTCCTCTAGGAGGTTTATTGTATCTTGTCTTATGTTTAAGTCTTTAATCCATTTTGAGTTGATTTTTGTGTATCGTGTAAGGGAGTGTTCTAGCTTCATTGTTTTACATGCTGCTGTCCAGTTATCCCAACACCATTTGCTGAAGAGACTGTCTTTATTCCATTGTATATTCTTGCCTCCTTTGTCGAAGATGAGTTGACCAAAAGTTTGTGGGTTCATTTCTGGGCTCTCTATTCTGTTCCATTGGTCCATATGTCTGTTTTGGTACCAATACCATGCTGTCTTGAAGACTGTAGCTCTATAGTATTGTCTGAAGTCTGTGAGAGTTTTTCCTCCAGCCTCTTTCTTTCTCTTCAGTAACGCTTTGGCAATTCTAGGTCTTTGATGGTTCCGTATAAATTTTATTATGATTTGTTCTAGTTCCGTGAAATATGTCCTGTGTAATTGGATAGGGATTGCATTAATCTGTAGATTGCCTTGGTCAGTGTGACCATTTTAACAATATTGATTCTTCCAATCCAAGAGCATGGGATATCTTTCCATTTTTTAAAGACATCTTTAATTTGCTTCATCAATGGTTTATAGTTTTCTGTGTATAATTCTTTCACCTCCTTGGTTAGATATATTCTGATATATTTTATTACTTTGGGTGCTATTTTAAAGGGGATTGTTTCTTTACTTTCTTCTTCTGTTGATTTATCGTTAGTGTAAAGAAATGCAACTGATTTTTGAACGTTAATTTTGTAACCTGCTACCTTGCTGAATTCTTCAATCAGCTCTAGTACCTTTTGTGTGGACCTTTTAGGGTTTTCTATATATAGTAACATGTCATCAGCATATAATGACACTTTTACCTCTTCTTTTCCAATTTGGATCCCTTTTATTTCTTTCTCTTGCCTGACTGCTGTGGCTAGGACTTCCAGGACTATGTGGAATAGGAGTGGTGATAGTGGGCATCCTTGTCTTGTGCAAGATTTTAGTGGGAAGCTTTTGAGTTTTTCACCGTTGAGTACTATGCTGGCTGTAGGTTTGTCATATATAGCTTTTATTATGTTGAGATATGTTCCCTCTATACCCACTTTGGCGAGATTTTTTATCATAAATGGGTGTTGAAATTTATCAAATGCTTTTTCTGAATCTATTGAGATGATCATGTGGTTTTTGTCCTTTCTCTTGTTGATGTGATGTATTACATTGATTGATTTGCGTATGTTGAACCAGCCTTGTGTCCCTGGGATGAACCGCACTTGGTCATGATGTATAATCTTTTCTATGTGTTGTTGGATTCTATTTTCTAAAATTTTGGTGAGGATTTTGGCGTCTATGTTCATCAGTGATATTGGCCTATAATTCTCTTTTTTTGTAGTGTCTTTGCCTGGTTTTGGTATCAGGGTAATCATGGCTTCATAGAATGAGTTTGGGAGTATTCCCTCCTTTTCAATCTTCTGGAAGAGTTTGAGAAGGACTGGTATGAGTTCTTCTTTGTATGTTTGGTAGAATTCCCCGGTGAAGCCGTCCGGTCCTGGACTTT
The DNA here is from genome assembly GCF_009834535.1 of Camelus ferus. Lineage (NCBI taxonomy): Eukaryota > Metazoa > Chordata > Mammalia > Artiodactyla > Camelidae > Camelus > Camelus ferus. Next base: position 53,949,418 of record NC_045732.1, read on the forward strand.
TATTTGTGGGAAGGTTTTTAATTGCTATTTCTATTTCCTTTGTAGTGATTGGATTGTTCAAGTGTTCAGTTCCTTCTTGATTCATTCTTGGTGGACAGTATGTTTCCAGAAACTTGTCCATCTCCTTTAGGTTATCCAGTTTGGTTCCATATAGTTTTTCATAATATTCTCGTATGATATTCTGTATTTCTATTTTGTTTGTTGTAATTTCTCCATTTTCCTTTCTTAATTTGCTAATTTGTGCTATCTCTTTTTTCTTCTTTGTGAGTTGGGCCAGAGGTTTGTTGATTTTATTTACTTTTTAAAAAAAACAGCTTTTGGTTTCGTTGATTTTTTCTATGATCTTGTTAATCTCTATTGTATTTAATTCCTCTCTGATCTTTATTATTTCCTTCCTTTTGTTGCTTTTTCGGGCTTTTTGTTCTTCTTTTTCTAATTCATTCAGGTGGTGGGTTAACTTGTTTATTTGAGATTGTTCTTCTTTTTTGAGGAAGGCCTGTATCACTATAAACTTCCCTCTTAGCCCTGCCTTTGCTGTGTCCCATAGGTTTTGAGTGGTTGTGCTTTCATTATCATTTGTCTCAAGGTATTTTTTAATTTCAGCTTTGATTTCCTCATTGATCCATTGTTTTTTCAATAACATATTGTTTAATCTCCATGCTTTCCTTATTTTCTCCTTTGTTTCTCTGTTGTTGATTTCCAGTTTCATGGCATTGTGGTCAGTAAAGATGCTTGAGAAAATTTCTATGTTCTTAAAATTGTTGAGGCTTCTTTTGTGCCCAAGTACACGATCAATCCTGGAATATGTTCCATGTGCACTTGAAAAGAATGTATATCCTATTTTCTGGGGGTGTAATGCTCTGAAAATATCCACCAAATCTTGTTTTTCTATTGTAGTGTTTAATTTCTCTGTTGCCTTGTTTATTTTCTGTCTGGAAGATCAATCTAGTGATGTTACTGCAGTGTTAAAATCTCCAATGATGATTGTATTCCCATCAATATCCCCCTTTAAATCTGTTAGTAATTCATGTATGTACTTAGGTGCTCCTATATTGGGTGCATATATACTAACGTATGTAATATCCTCATCTTTTATCACTCCTTTAATCATTATAAAATGTCCTTCTTTATCTTTCCTTATGGCCTTTGTTTTAAAGTCTATTTTGTCTGAGATCACTACTGCAACACCTGCTTTTTTGGCTTTTCCATTTGCATGGAATATCTTTTCCATCCTTTCACTCTCAATCTATGTGTGTCCTTCTCCCTAATGTGGGTCTCTTGTATGCAGCATATTGAAGGTTCTTACTTTATTATCCAGTCTGCCACTCTATGTCTTTTGACTGGAGCATTTAGTCCATTAACATTTACAGTAATTAATGATAGATGTGTGTTTATAGCCATTGTGAACTTATCTTTGCAGTTGAATTTTTATATCCTCTTTGTTCCTTTCTTCTCCCTTTTGTGGTTTGGTAATTTTCCTTTGTATTATCAAGGATTTTATTTAATTTTTGTGACTCCTTTGTAAATTTTTGGCTTGTGGTTACCCTTTTTTGTAAATCTATTAACCCATTACTATAACTGTTTTTATTAAACTGATAGTAACATGATCTCAAAACCATCCTACTGTGAAAAAAATTTAAAAAAGAAAAAAAAATATTCTATATTTCCCTGACTCCCTCTCCCACTCTCAGTGATTTGTTTTTCTTCCTTTATAATTTCATGCTTACTTTATTTGTAATTCATGAGTTATCACCTTTCCAGTTGTGTTTCTCATTTCTGTAGCATCCTGCTGCTTTTCTATTTAGAATAGCCCTTTCAATATTTCTTTTAGCATGGGTTTAGTGTTGCTAAACTCCTGCTGCTTTTTTTTGTCTGTGAAATTCTTTATGTCTACTTCTATCCTCAAGGATAGCCTTGCTGGATAAAGGATCCTAGGCTGCATCTTTTTTTCATTCAGGGCTTTGAATATATCTTGCCACTCCCTTCTGGCCTGTAGTGTTTGTGTAGAGAAATCAGCTGAGAGCCTTATGGGGGTTCCCTTGTAACTTACTCTTTGCTTTTCTCTTGCTGCATTTAGAATCATTTCTTTATCCTTGACTCTGGCCATCTTGATTATGATATGTCTTGGTGTGGGTCTATTTGGGTTCTTCCTGTTTGGCACCCTCTGAGCTTCCTGTACTTGGATATCTGGTTCCTTCTTTAAGTTTGGGAAGTTTTCAGTCATGATTTCTTCAAAAACCTTTTCAATCCCCTTTGATCTTTCTTCTTCTTCTGGGACCCCTATTATGCGAAGATTGGGACGCTTTATATTATCCCATAGGTCTCTTATGCTACTTTCATTATTTTTTATTTGCTTATCTTGTAGTTCTTCTGAATGGGTGCTTTCTATTGCCCTGTCTTCTAGATCACTAATTCGTTCCTCTGCATTATCTAGTCGGCTTTGCACAGCTATTAGATCATTCCTCATCTCTGTCAATGAGTTTACCCATTCTACTTGGCTCTTCTTTATAGCTTCAATTTCATTTTTGACATATTTTATATCTCTAAACACTATCTCTTTTAATTCCTTCAGCAATTTGATCACTCCTTTTTTGAAATCTTGATCTAGTAGGCTATCGATGTCTATTTCGTTGATCTTTCTTTCAGGGGATTTCTCTTGTTCTTTTAATTGGGAAAGGTTTTTCTGCTTCTTCATCTTGCTCATGCCTCTTTGGCACTGTGGTTTATGGAGTATCAGTTGTTTATTTTGGTCCTTAAGTATTTTATCTATCTGATGCCTATTTAGGAATAGAACTTAGGAAAAAAAGAAAAATAAATAAGAGAAAGAGAGAAAGAATTTTAAAACAAGGGAGAAAGAGGGTTTGAAAACAGTGTATAATGAATAATAGAAGAGCGAGTTGAAGCAGAGTATTAATCGGGGTGAAACGTCCTTTTAAAACCTTTACAAAAAAAGGGGGGGGAGATGAATAGATGTATTTGAAACCTGTGTCTAATCAATAACAGGACATCAAAACCCAAGAGAAATAGAAATGAATTAAGAAGTAAAAATTAAGAGACTAATAGAAAATAGAACAGGTAAAAACATTAAAAAAAAAATGGGGGTGGGTTTTTCGGTGTTCTCCTGGAGTCTGTGTGCTTTTAATGTGAAGTCTTTCTGTCTTCGTCCTGTTTTGGAAGCTCAGCTTGCTGTTTTCAGAGGCCCTCCCTTGGCGGCCTCTTCTGTGCTGCTCCCAGCACCTGTGGGCAAGCAGATCGCGCCTCCTCCTAACACTGGGTCAGGTGCAGCTCTCCTCTGCTGTGGGCGGGCGGGTCGCTGCCCCTCTGGATGGTGCAGACAGATGTTGCAGACTGGCCATTTAGGAGGGCGGGTCGTGCCCCCTCCCAGCACCTCGGTCAGGTGCTGTGTTCCTGCCCGGAAGGCGTGGGGCCGCTCTCGCTTCTACCTGCGCAGCCGGTAGCTCCGCTGCTCTGTGCGGCTGCGCGCTCCGCCCTGGTCGGCTCTCTGCAGGTGGGCTCGGGGAAGACCGAGGGACAGCCTCGTCCCTGCTCCGAGCCATAACCCAGCTCCTTGTTTGTCTTTGTGGAGCAAGTTCTCTGAGGGACCAGGATGGAAGGATCCTATCTGCCCCGGGCTGCAGGCCAGTCTCAGTCTGGCCTTTGAGGCTCCTAAGCCCTTCGGTGCGGATGCAGGTTTCGCCCCCGCCCCAGCCTGGGTGCTCAGCCTCAGAGGATATGGTGGCTGTGCCTGAGCCCCGCCTCCCTTCCCCGGAAAACTTTCCGCGGGTTTTCAGAGATGGGGGTGTGCACCCTTCCCCCGAGAGCACATCAACCTTGCTGTTTTATGGAGGGCCCAGGTTGTTCTGCCCTGTGCACCCACAGCCACAGTGCGCAGCCCCTTGCATTCCCCCGGGGCTGCCTCCATGCAGCCACTTCCGTCCTCCGCCCGGCTTGTGCAGCCTGGCCCTGCCCGCCTTTGCCGGCGGCGTCTCAGGCTGGGTGTCGGGGGGATGCTCTGTGCCCGTTTAACTTAGTTCTGTTAGTCAAGGGCTGCTCTGTACAGATCCGAGCCTCTTAGGCTCCCCCTCCATCCCGCTGGCCTCTCAGTTGGAGAGGGGAGACCCAGCGAGCGAGCGCCAGTCCTCCTTTGCTGCTCCCTCCCTGCGGGACCCGTCCCGTGCTGCTTTGCCTTTTGTTCTTTCTTTTTTCCTTTTCTCCTACCAGATTTTTGGGGTTTTTCTCTTTTGAAGAGGGCGATGTTCTGTCGGAGTTCTGCAGGTGCTCTGGTTGGCTGAGTGGGTCTGTAGATGTGGGTCTTGGTGTATTTGTGGGAGAGGATGACCTGCAAGCGTCCTTCTACTCCGGCATCTTCTCCGTCTCTCCCTCTACACGTTTTAAAATTAGACTGAGTTTTTTCTCTTGAGTTATATGAGTTACAATTTTATTTTGCATGTTAACCCCTTATCAGACAGATGGTTTGCAAATATTTTGTTCCATTCCCTAGGCTGCCTTTTTATTTTGATGATTGTTTCTTTTGCTGTACAGAAGCTTTTCAATCTGATGTAGTTTCACTTGTTTATTTTCGTTGTTGGTGGTGATTGCACATTTGGTGCATCTTTCCATTTGTATGTCTGCTTTGAAAATGTCTATGCACGTCCTTTACCTATTTTTAATCAGGTACTATTCTGCTATTGAGTTGTATTAGTTTCATAAATATTTTGGTTATTAATGCCTTACCAGGTAATTGGTTTGCAAATTTTCTCCCATTCTATATGTTGCCTTTTTGTTTTATCAAATGTTTCTTTGCTGTGCAGAAATTGTTAAGTGATAGAGTCTGACATGTTTATTTTTACTTTGGTTGCTTCTGCTCTTGGTTTCATACCTCAAAAAAATCAATGTTAAGAGAATATCAAGGAGCTGTTTTTCTATGTTTTCTTCTAGGTGTACAGTTTCAGTTCTTATGTTCAAGTCTTTAATCTATTTCAAGGGTTGTGTAATATAAGGGTCACTTTTATTCTTTTGCATGTGGATAACCAGTTTTCTCAGAACCATTTATTAAAAGATTATTCTTTCCCCAATGTGTGTTTTTGTAAGTGATTAGTTGACCATATATGCATGCGCTTATTTCTGGGTCCTTGATTTTGTTACATTGGTCTATGTTTTTCTTTTTATGCTGGTACCATACTGTTTTGAAAAGTACAGCTTTGTAGATTAGTTTGCAATCAGGACGTTTGATGCCTCTAGCTTATTCTTTCTCAGGAATGGTTTGGCTATTCATAGTCTTTTGTGGTTCCATATGAATTTTAGAATTGTGTTTTCAATCTCTGTGAAAAAATGCCATTGGCATTTTGATTGGGATTGCATTTAATCTATATAATTGGCTGTTGGAAGTAAAGGCATTTTAATAATATTAATTCATTTGATTAATAACCATAGGATATCTTTCCATTTAGTTGTATCTTCTTCATTATCTTTCATCAAAACTGTAGAGTGTACAAATATTTAACTTCCTTGGCTAAATATATCCCTAAGTATTTTATTATTTTTGTATTTTTTGAATGAGATTTTCTTTATTTATTTTTCAGATATTTTGTTTTTGGTGTATAGACACCCAACTGATTTTGTATATTGACTTTGTGTCTTTCAACTTTACTTGAATTCATTGATTATTTCTAACAGTTTTTAATAAAGACTTTTGGATTAATTATGTCATCTGCAAACAGACATAATTTTACATCTTCCCCTCTATTTGTATGCATTTTATTTCCTTTCTTGCCTAATTGCTCTGGCTAGAGCTTCCAGTACTATGTCAAATAGGAGTGGTGAGAATGAACATACTTGTCTTGTTTCTGACCACAGAAGAAAAGTTTTCAATATTTCACCATTGAGTATAATGTAAGCTGTTGGCTTGTCATATATGACATTTACTATGTTGAGATAAGCTTTTTCTATAGTCAATTTGTTGAGAGTTTTTATCATGAAAGAATGTTGTATTTTGTCAAATGATTTTTCTCCATTTATTGAGATAATCATATTTTTTTCTTTCACTCTTCTAATGTGGGGTGTCACATTTACTGACTTGCTTATGTTGAACCATCCTTGTATCCCACTTGACCATTGTGTAAAATCCTTTTAATGTGCAATAACTTATTTTAGTAATATTTTGTTAAGGATTTGTACATTAATATTCATCAGGGATATTGGCCTGAATTTTCTTTACTTACCATGTCCTTTTATGGCTTTGCCATCAGGGAAATGCTGATATCCTAGTCGCTTAGAATATATTTGTTAATGTTATCTCCTCTTTGATTTTTTGGAAGTGTTTGAGAGAGATTGATGTTAGTTCTTCTTTAAATGTTTGGTAGAATTCTCCAGGGAAGGCTTATGATACTGGATATTATTTCACTGGGAGGTTTTTAATTACTGAAACAATCTCATTACACATTATTTGTTCATTTTTTTTATTTCTTCACAAATCAATGTTTGTAGTTTATTTAATCCTTTTATTTTAGGTTATCCAATTTGCTGGCATGTCATTGTTCATGGTAGCCTTTATAGTCTTTTGTATTTATCTGGTAATAATTGTAATGTCTCCTTTTTCATTTATAATTTTATTTATTTGAGCCTTTCCTCTTTCTTCTCAGTTAGTCTAGCTAAAGCTTTGTCAATTTAAAAAAACAGGTCTTAGTTTTATTAATCTTTTTCTATTTCTTGGTCTGTATTTCATTTAATTTTACTCTTGACCTTATATTTCTTTCCCTTTAACTTTGGACTTAGTTTACTTTTCTTTTTCTAGTTCTTTGAGATAGAACATTAGATTGTTTACTTGAGATATCTCTTTTTTAAATGTAGTTGTTTATTGTGATAAACTGCCTTCTTTGAACTGCTTTTGTAGTATCCTATTTTTTTGTATGTTGTGTTTCCACTTTTATTTTATTAATTTAATTTTGCATTTTCTTTTGGACTTCTTTGACAAATTGGTTGTTCAGGAGTGTGTTGTTTAGTTTTAATATATTTGTGAATTTTTTACTTTTGTCCTATAATAGATTTATATCACTGAAATTGGAAAAGATACTTGGTAGAATTTCAATCTTTTACATTTTGCTAATACTTGTTCTGTGATTTAACATATCCATGTTCACTTGAGAAGAATGTATTCTGATGTTGTTGGATGGATTGGTTTTTATATGTCTTTTAGGACTATTTGGTCTAAAGTATAGTTCAAATCCAATGTTTTCTTACTGATTTTCTGTCTGGATCATCTATCCATTATTGAAAGTGGATTATTGATTTACCCTACTTTAATATATTCTTATCTATTTCTTCCTTTGGATCTGATAGTATATGCTTAATATATATATATATATATACTTGTTCTGATGCTGTGTGCATATATACTTAGAATTTTTTACATTTTGTTGATTACTTGAACTCTTTATTATTATACAGTGAGCTTCTTTGTCTCTTGATACAACTACTTTTTTCTGATATAAGTATAGCTACTCCCATTCTCTTTTGATTTACATTTGTGTGCGATATCTCTTTTTGTACTTTCACTTTCATCCTATATGTGTCCTTGAATCTGAAGTGTGTCTTTATAGGCAGCACATAGTTGGGTCTCATTTTTATCCATTTAATCAATCTGTGCTTTTCAACTTGAGAATTTAATCCATTTATATTTAAAGTAATTATTGATAGGTAGAGACTTACTATCGCCATGTTGTTTATTGGTTTATGGCTGTATTGTAATTCCTTTGTTCCTTTCTTTCTCTCTTGCTATCTTTCTTTATGAATGATGATTTTTCCATAGTGGTATACTTTTACTGTCTTCTTTTTATTGTTTGTGTATCTACTATAAGTTTTTGTTTTGTTTTACTTTTTCTTCCAATTTTATTGAGATATAATTGATGTACAGCACTATATAAATTTAAGGTGTACAGCATGATTTGATTTACATAGATCATGAAATGATTACCACAATAAGTTTAGTGAATATCCATCATCTGGTATAGAAACAAACTAAGAAAAAGAATAATATTTTCCTTGTGAGGAGAACTCTTAAGACTTACTCTCTTAATCACTTGCATATATTGCATACAACAGTGTTAGTTATACTAATTATGAGTACATTACATCCTTAGTACTTATTTATCTTATAACTGGAAGTTTATTTATAATATACTGTAAATATTTGTTTAGGTTTGAACACCTTGTTTTGAAATTACCTTGAGGTTTACTTGAAATATCTTAGAGATACAATATTATCTTTTATATGTGTAAGTTAAATTTGATCACATACAAAACTCTACTCATTTACTTTCCATCATATAGTTTGATGTTACAATATGCCTCTTTACAGTTATGTATCTCTTAACAAATCATTGTTTCTGTAGCTGCTATTTTTAATACTTTTGTCCTTTAAACTTTAAACTAGAGTTAAATGGTTAATAAACTCCCTTATCACAGTATTAGAATATTCTGAATTTGACTATAGTCTCAATTTTACCAGAGTGTTGTATATTTTTATGTTTTCATGTTACTAGTTATTATCCTTTTATTTCAGCTTGAATAACTCCTTTTATATTTCTTTTATTTAAACAACACTATATTAGTTTTAGGTGTACAACATAATGATTTGATATTTGTGTATATTGCAAATGATCACCACAATAAGTCTAGTTTATATACATCACCATGCATAGTTACAGGTTTTTTTCTTATGATAACATTGAAAGATTTGCTCTAGTAGCAACTTTCAAATGCATAATATAGTATTAACTGTATTCCACCATGCTGTATATTATATCCCTATTATTTATTTATTTTTTAAATGGAAGTGTGTATCTTTTATTCATTTGACTCATTTGGCTCACCCTCATGTTCATTCTCTGGCAACTCCCAATCTGTTTTTGGTATCTATGAGCTTGGTTTTGTTTTCTTTTGTTTTGTTTTAGATTTTATTCTATATATATATATATTTTTTATATTTTACAAGTGAGATCATATGGTATTTTCCTTTCTTTGTCTGACCTATACCACCTAGCATAATGCCCTCAAGGTCTGACTATGTTATTACAAATGTCAAGATTCCATTTTTATAGGAGAATAATATTTTGGTATATATATGTAAATATATACACATATTAGTTTCTTACTCCATCCATCTATCTATGGACATTTATACAGTTTCCACATCCTGGATATTGTAAATAATGCTGCAATGAACATGGGGGCACATATATCTTTTCAAGTTAATGTTTTCATTTTCTTCAAATAAATACCCAGAAATGGAACTGTTAGATCATATGGTAGTTCTGTATTTATTTTTTCTGAGGAACTTCTATACTGTATTCTATAGTGGTTGCATCAGTCTACATTCCCATCAACAGTGCATGAGGATCTCCTTTTCTCCACATCTATTGTCTTTATGATGATAGCCATTCTAATAGGTGGGCAGTGATATCTCATTGTGATTTTGATTTGCATTTCTCTAATTAGTGATTTTGAACATTTTTTCATATACATGTTGGCCATCTGTATGTCTTCTTTGGAAAAATGTCTATTCAGACTCTCTGCCCATATTTAATCAAATTGTTTGATTTTTTGGCTGTTGAGTTGTATGACTGATTTATATATTTTGTATATTAACCTTTTATCAGATACAGGATTTGAAAATATTAATATTTTCTCTCATTCTGTAGGTTTTTCTTTTCATTTTGTTGATGGTTTCCTTTTCTGTGCACAAGATTTTTAGTTTGATGTAGTCCTACTTGCTTACTTTTGCTTTTGGTGTCAAATCTAAAAATCATTGCCATTATGAATGTTAAGGAAATAACTACCTATGTTTTCTTCTAGGAAATTTTTTTATGGTTTCAGGTCTTATGTCTGAATCTTTGATCCATTTTGAGTTATTTTTTATGTATAGTGTATGATAGTGGTCCAGCTTCATTCTTTTGTATGGGGTGGACCATTTTTCCCAGCATTATTTCTTGAAGAGAATACTCGGCCCCCACTGTGTATTGTTAGCTTCTTTGTTGTGAATTAATTGGCCAAATATGGATAAATTTATTTCTGGGCTCTCATTCTGTTTCATTGATTTATATGCCTGTTTTTATGCCAATACCATACGTTTTTGATTACTATAGTTTGAAACCAAGGATTGTGGTTCCTCCAGCTTTGTCCTTCTTTCTCAAGATTGCTCTGGCTCTTTGAGGTATTTTAATGTTTCATACAAAGAATTCCTTTCAGCATTTCTTGTAAGGCAAATCTAGTGGTGATGAACTCCCTGAACTTTTGTTTGGGAAAGTATTTACCTCGTTTCTGAAGAACAATGTTGGTGGGCAAATTATTCTTGATTGGCAGGTTCTTTTTTTTGTTTGTTTCAACACTTGACTATGTCAACCCACTCTCCTGACCTGCAAAGTTTCTGCTGAGAAACCCACTGATAGCCTTAAGAGAGTTCCCTTTGATACAACTATTTTCTCTCATGCTGCTCTCAAAATTCTATTTTATCTTTAATATTAGACATTTTTATTACAGTATGTCTTGGGGAAGATTGTTTTGGATTGAAATTATGTTGGCCCTGCTTAACTTCATTAACTTGGATGCCAAAATCTCTCCCTAGGTTAAGACGTTCTCAGTCATTTTTCTTAAATAAATTTTCTGCCCACTTATCCCTCTCTTCCTCTTCTGAGACTCCAATATTATGTAGATTGTTTCTCTTAATGTAAATTATATACCTTCTTCATTCCTTTTCACTCTTTTTTCCTTTTTGTTCCTTTGACTGATAATTTCAAATGGTCTGCCATTGTACTCAATGATTCTTTCTTCTGTTGTTTAATCTCTCTATTAAACTCTCCAGTTCCATCATTATACTCTTCAGCTCTAAATTTCTATTTAGTTCTTTTTTAAAATGTTTTCTATCTCTTTGTTGGACTTCTAATTTTATACTTTTACTACATTTATAATTTTGTTAAATTATTCATCTGTGTTCTATTATAGGTGTTTGAACCATTTTAGAATAATTATTTGGAATTATTTGTTGCACATCTCCTGTATTTCTATTTTTTGGAGTCAGTTACTGGGTGTTTGCTCTGTTTTTTTTCCTGGTGATATTATGCTTTTTCTGGTTGATACTTTGTAATCCCTTGTAGCTTTGTGTAGGTATCTGCACACTTGAAGAAAAAATCACCTATTCCAGATTTTATACACTGACTTCAGTAGGAAAGATCTGTTGATGGAGGCATGTCAGAGCACGATGTGACCCTAGGTCTATTATTTAAAGGAGAAAAGTTAGGGGCGTATGTTGGCTTTAGGTCTGGAAGGCAGCATGAAATTTCATCAGCCCAGGCCACTGGGATCCAAATACATGGTTCTTAGAAAGTGCTGTGGGGTTCTGTATAGATGACAAAGACTATTGGTGTCCTCAGTGGCAGCTTCTGGTCCAGTGGCAAGGCACCAATGAATGCAGCATTGGTGGCGGGGGCCAGTGGTGTGCAGACATTCATATAGGTGTGTTATGACTTTATTAAATTAGCATTTGTAAGGTAGATCACAAGGTGCTGAATAGTGAGCGATGGTTCAACAGACTACAAAAAAAATTGAAATAGAGAAATTTGCTACTCACAGGTCCTGGAGGAAATACACAACATGTCTTGATGGGCTACATAAGAAGGTCAAGGCAAAATGTAGGCAGAGAAATACAAGAACTGAGCATCATGTCTTTATTAAGCTCTATAGGTGGAGTGCATTTTGATTTCCTGGCTAGGCTTGGACAGTCAATAAAAGCTAAAAGAGAGAGGCTTGATAAGCCCTACAGGGGTCTTATCTATGAGGTGTATAAGGCATACAGGCCCTATTAGGGAAGACTGTTGATCACAAGGGCTGTTGGGAAGTCATAACAGGAAGTTACATTTGCTTGTGACACTGTGGTTGCTATCTAGGAAATGTACTTGAATGAGGGGTATAGTGTCAGTTTAATGTCCCTGTGGGCTACGTATCCAAATAAACTGGATGCTGAGGTAGCAATAACATGGAGTATTTTAGCTAAACCCTTTAAATGGGGCCAACTGCAGGTGTCTTTGTGGCAGGAAGGTCTTGTTGTAGATACACACTTAGTTTTGGAAGCCAAGGCTAGTAATGAGGACTTTAGCTAACTGCCAGCAACCTGGCAGCTGCAAGGGCCCTTGCTGTGAGTGTGAACACCAGTGGCTACAGTTTCTCCCCACAGGGACACATATAGTAGTGGAGGCCAGTGAAAGGAGTCAGGTTGAGAGCTTGCAGGTGTACAGCTGGAGGAGCTAGCTGAAGGTGTGTGCAGTAGTGTAGGAGACAGGGCTAGGTCCTGGCCCACAAGCAACTGTGGGGACCTGGCTGTCAGCATGCTTTCCTATGACTGCAGGGTCTCTCCACAGCCATGTGACAAGGGTTGGTCAAAGAGGCATACAGATGAATAGCTGGAAAGGATATCTTCAGCTACACTTAGTGGTGTAAGCCAGTGACAGGAGATAGGGCCAAATCCAGGCTCACAAGCATCTGTAAGGATGTTGGCTGTCAGCATGGACTTACATAGTTGCAGGGTCTCACCACTGGCATGGCACAGGGCAGTAAAGACTGGTAATGAGATTTAGAACAGTAGCATGCAAGTGCAGAGCCAGAGGGCCTAGTCCCAAGTGCACTCATGTTAGCAAGGGTCAGTCAAGGGTAGTTTAGTCTGGTGTTTTGCACTTATGCATCTTCAGATGCTGCTCGGCTATGTGGACAATGTGCTCTAACAGGGTTGAAGGGGGAACGGAGTAGGAAGGGACTCAGGATGCTAGTGTCTGTAATCAGGAATAGCTCTGGGATAAAAATCAGTGAAATCTGCAGTGGATTCACAGTGGCTGTGTTGGTCTTTGGTTACTTCAGTGGTGAAAGCTACTGGAGTCTTCTTTAGAGCAGATAACTAGAAGTCATGCTTGGTCCCATTGCATGGATGCTATTGGTAGCCTCTCTTATTTTTCCATGTCCCTATCTGTCTCTATATGTCACATCTTTGCTACTCTTAGGTGGGGTGAAACCAAAATGAATTCTTCATGCAGTGATCCAAAAAGTGGTGGAATCTGGTCACTCACTCTGATCTCCCTTTCTCATTGAGCATAACTCTTTCTAGCTGAGGAATTTCCTCTAGGTGCTGAGAAGTGCTGGCATGGAGAAAGGGATGATGCAGGCAAAATGAAGCAGTTCTTTCTTCTTTTTTTAAAAATAAACTTTATTTTTAAAATTTACTAATTTTACCTTAATTTAATTTTTACTTTTTTTATTGAGGTATAGTCAATTTACAATGCTGTGTCAATTTCTGATGTATAGCTCAATTTTTCAGTCATACATGGATATACATATACTCATTTTTATACTCTTTTTCACCATAAGCTACTACAAGATATTGAATGTATTTTCCTATGCTATACAGTATAAACTTGTTTATCTATTTTATATATACCAGTCAGTATCTGCAAATCTTGAACTCCCAGTTTATCCCTTCCTGCTCCCCTCTCCACTGGCAACCACAAGTCTGTATTCTATGTCTGCAAGTCTATTTCTGTTTTATAAATAAGTTCATTTGTCTTTTTTTATTTTTTAGATTTCACAAATGAGTGATATCATACTGTATTTTTCTTCCTCTTTCTGGCTTACTTCACTTAGAATGACATTCTCCAGGGATATCCATGTTGCTGCTAATGGTATTATTTTATCATTTTTTATGGCTGAGCAGTATTCCACTGTTTCAATATACCACAGCTTCTTTATCCAGTCATCTGTCCATGGACATTTAGGTTGTTTCCATGTCTTGGCTATCAGAAATAGTGCTTCTATGAACACTGAGGTGTAGGTGTCTTTGAATTAAAGTCCCCTCTGAATATATGCCCAGGAGTGGGATTACTGGGTCATAGAGTAAATCTATTTTTAGTTTTTTGATGAATCTCCATACTGTTTTCCACAATGGCTGCACCAAACTGCATTCCCACCAACAGTATAAGAGGTTTCCCTGTTCTCAACAGCCTTTCCAGCATTTCTGTACTTTTGAATGATGGCCATTCTGTCTGGTGTGAGGTGATACCTCATTGTAGTTTTAATTTGCATTTCTCTGATAATTAGTTATATTGAGCATTTTTTCATGTGCATATGGATCAATGAAACCAAATAGAAAGCTTAGAAATGAACCCACAAACTTTTGGTCAATTAATTTTTTGACAAAGGAGGCAAGAACATAGAATGGAATAAAGACTCTCTTCAGCAAATGGTTTTGGGAAAACTGGACAGCTGCATGTAAATCAATGAAGTTAGATTACTCCCTCACACCATACACAAATATAAAATCTAAATGGCTTAAAGACTTAAACATAAGACAAGACACAATAAATCTCCTAGAAGAAAACATAGCAAAACATTATCTCACATACATCTCAGCAATATTCTCCTAGGGCAGTTTACCCAAACAATAGAAATAAAAGCAAAAATGAACAAATGGGACCTAATTAAACTTACAAGCTTTTGCACAGTAAAAGAAACCATAAGCCAAACAAGATTACAACTTATGGAATGGGAGAAAATATTTGCAAAAATGAGACTTACAAGGGCTTGATTTCCAGAATATATAAACAGCTCATACAACTTAATAAGAAAAAACAAACAACTTGATCCAAAAATGGGCAGAGGACCTAAAAAAAACAATTCTCTTTCTTCTTTTTTTGTGCACTTATTCTCAGGTTTTTTTTTGTTCCACTGTGTTGCTGAAATTTCTTAAGTGAACTCAAGTGATGTCACAGAGCTGTTTTTGTCCATAGATACACGTCTATTGTTGATCTTTGTAGCAGAATAGAGGCTGGGGTCTCCTACTATGCCATCTTTGTAACATCACACTTTTTAATACTGTTTTGCACTTATTCCACTTTGCCATATATTATTTATATGCATAAGTATCTGTCTCCTTCCACTAAGGCATAAGCCCCTAGATGGAAGGGATAATGAAATACTACCTTCTGTAACTTGTACAGTGCCTCATATAATGGGACTCAATAAATATATGTTAAATTGAATTAAGTTGATGATTGGATATGGTAATTAGATGGGTTTTTCTATCACTTTTATTTAAATGAGAGTCCAAGTTTCTTCTGTGTAATCTAGTGTGATACATAAATATTTGGTTTCAATCTTATTTTATTATGGCCTTGATATTATTTTGCCACAAAACACAGTCTTTCCAATTCAAAGCCAACGATATGTTCAGAGTGTGATTCCTCTTGCTAGTGCTGAAATTTATCAGGTTACTTTTCTTACATTTCTTTCTCAATTGGGATTATCTTTCAATTGATATGTCAACAGTATTCTTCATGGTCTCTTATCAATGTCCCATTACCAAGAATTATTTAGAATCATTACTATTCAAAATAAAAGAAATCTCAAAATATCAATTCATTCTGATCCCTGCCATTAAGGATACAAGATTTCATTATCTCAATTTTACAGAAAAAGTAATCAAGTTATAGAGATATTAAGTTACTTAAGATCATACTGCTAGGCAGTAGCAGATTCAGTTTTAGAATCCTCAATCAAAAAGTCTTTCCCTTATAAATGTCTACCTCCCTGTTGGGACAACAGAAAAGCACTATTAAAATTTCCATTTTGGTGCACCAAATGATTGTGGTGGTCTGATGGAGCAATTGGTGTATGTTAAACGATACAGTGATATTTTAGAACAAAGAGCTACTTTGGGTTAAAGTATACTTGCTGAGTAACAAATAATACCATAGAGTTAAATTCTGAAAAGGAAACCTAATTTTTGGCTTTCTATGATTTTATTATAAAAGTAGTATGAAATGCAAAATGTTCAATTTCTATCTTATAGATGGTAAATAATATGTATAAATTTCATCCCTTTATACAACAGTCAACATACAGGTATATGTCCTATACAAGATACAATATTGTATAAGGCAGTATGAGGAAATGTGACCAAGGGGACTCATCATCAAATGCATATAGGGCTAGATTACTTGAAAACGTATTTTAAATTCTGATAGTCTGTGAATTAATGCATGTATAAACTTACTTCTGCCTTTCTGTTGTTTTTCTTTTTTTTATTTCTCCAAATACTGTTTGCAGAGATTACTGCATTTGCCAGTTTAATGTTCTATGCTTTTCATACACTTCTTTTTTTATTGAACTATAGTTGATTTACAATATTGTGTTAATTTCAGGTATATATATAGCAAAGTAATTCAGTTATATATTTTTCAGATTATATTACATTATAAGTTATTACAAGATAATTGAATATAATTCCTTGTGATACACAGTAAATTCTTGTTGTTTATCTATTTTAAGTATAGTGGTTTGTATATGTTAATCCCATACTCTTAATTTGTCCCTCCTTCCCTCTCTCTACCCTTTGGTAACCATAAGTTTGTTATCTATGTCTATTAACTTGTTTCTATTTTGTATATAGATTCATTTGCATTATTATTTTGGTTCCACATATAAGTGATTTAATATAGTATATGTCTTTCTCTGTCTTACTTCACTAAATATACTATTCTCTAGGTCTATCCATGTTGCTGAGAATGTCAATATTTCATTTTCTATGGCTGAGTAATTATGTGTGTGTGTGTATATATATATATGTGTATATATATATATATGTATATATATATATTTGGCCCATTTTTTTAATTGAATTGAATTTTTTTTATATTGAGTTTTATGAGCTATTTGTATGTTTTGGATATTAACCCCTTTTCAGTCCCATCATTTGCAAAGATTATTCTCCAATCTTTCATGTTGTATTTTTGTTTTGTTGATGGTTTGCTTTGCTACACAGAAGATTTTAAGATTGACTAGGTCCCATTTGTTTATTTTTGCTTTCATTTCTTTTGCCATGGGAAACAGATCTAAGAAAATATTGCTGTGATTTATGCCAGAAAATGATTGCCTATGTTCTCTTTTAGGAGTTGTATGATGTCATCTCTTGTTTAGATCTTTAAACAATTTTGAGTTTATATTTGTATATAGTGTGAGGGATAGTTTTGATTTTATTGATTTACATGAGACTATGCAGTTTTTCCATCACTACTTGTTGAAGAGCCTGTCTCATCTCAATTGTATATTTTTGCTTCCCTTGTCATAGATTAATTGCCATAGGTTTGTGGGTTTATTTCTGGGCTTTCTATTCTATTCCATTGATCCATATATCTGTTTTTGTGTGAATACCATGATGTTTTGATTACTGTACCTTTGTGGTATTGTCTGAACCCTGGAAGGGTTCTGCCTCCAGCTTTGTTCTTTTTCCTCAGGATTGCTTTGGCAATTCTGGGCCTTTGTGGTTCCATATAAATTTTAGGAATGTTTCTTCTAGTTCTGTGAAAAATTTCATGGGTAATTTGATAGGGGATGCATTAAATCTTCAGATTACTTTTGGTAGTATGGCCATTTTAACAACATTAATCATTCCAATCCGAGAACATGGGATATCATTCTATTTCTTTTTTTCATCTATAATTACTTTTATCAATGTTTTATAGTTCTTGGAAATAAGTCTTTCACCTCTATGATCAAATTTTTTCCTAGGTATATTATTTTTTGAAGTAATTTTATTTATTTTTTTAACATTTTTTATTGATTTATAATCATTTTAAAATGTTGTGTTAAATTCAAGTGTAGAGCACAATTTTTTAATTATACATGAACATATAAATATTCATTCTCACATTTTTTCTCTGTGAGCTACCGTACAGTCTTATGTATATTTCCCTGTGCTATACAGTATAATCTTGTTTATCTATTCTACAATTTTGAAATCCCGTCTATCCCTTCCCACCCCCTGCCCCCTTGGCAACCACAAGTTTGTATTCTATGTCTATGAGTCTATTTCTGTTTGGTATTTATGCTTTGCTTTTTGGTTTTGTTTTTTGATTCCACATATGAGCGATCTCATATGGTATTTTTCTTTTTCTTTCTGACTTACTTCACTTAGAATGACATTCTCCAGGAGTATCCATGTTGCTGCAAATGGTGTTATGTTGTTGGTTTTTATGGCTGAATACTATTCCATTGTATAAATATACCACTTCTTCTTTATCCAGTCACCTGTTGATGGACATATAGGCTGTTTCCATGTCTTGGCTATTGTAAATAATGTTGCTATGAACATTGCGGTGCAGGGGTCTTTTTGAAGTAGGGTTCCTTCTGGATATATGCCTAGGAGCGGGATTCCTGGGTCATACGGTAAGTCTATTCCTAGTCTTTTGAGAAATCTCCATACTGTTTTCCACAGTGACTGCACCAAACTGCATTCCCACCTGCAGTGTAAGAGGGTTCCCCTTTCTCCACAGCCTCTCCAGCATTTGTCATTAGTGGATTTTTGAATAATTGCCATTCTGATTGGTGTGAGGTGATATCTCATTGCAGTTTTTATTTGCATTTCTCTGGTAATTAATGATAATTGAGCAGTTTTTCATGTGCCTATTGATCATTTGTATGTCTTCCTTGGAGAATTGCTTGTTCAGCCCATCTTTGGATTGGGTTGTTTGGTTGTTACTTATTAAGTCATGTGAGCTGCTTATATATTGTGGAAATCAAGCTTTTGTCGGTTTCATTTGAGAAGATTTTCTCCCATTCCATAGGTTGTCTTCCTGTTTTGCTTATGGATTCCTTTGCTGTGCAGAAGCTTGTAAGTTTCATTAGGTCCCATTTGTTTATTCTTCCTTTTATTTCTTCTAGGAAAAAAATTTTTGAGATGAATGTCAGATAATATTTTGCCAATATTTTCGTCTAAGAGGTTTACTGTTTCTTGTCTTATGTTTAAGTCTTTGATCCATTTTGAGTTGATTTTTGTGTATGGTGTAAGGGAGTGTTCTAGCTTCATTGTTTTACATGCTGCTGTCCAGTTTTCCCAACACCATTCGCTGAAGAGACTGTCTTTATTCCATTGTATATTCTTGCCTCCTTTGTCAAAGATGAGTTGACCAAAAATTTGTGGGTTCATTTCTGGGCTCTCTATTCTGTCCCATTGGTCTATATGTCTGTTTTTGTACCAATACCATGCTGTCTTGATGACTGTAGCTCTATAGTATTGTCTGAAGTCTGGGAGAGTTATTCCTCCAGCCTCTTTCTTTCTCTTCAGTAATGTTTTGGCAATTCTAGGTCTTTGATGGTTCCATATAAATTTTATTATGATTTGTTCTAGTTCTGTGAAATATGTCCTGGGTAATTTGATAGGGATTGCATTAAATCTGCAGATTGCCTTGGGCAGTGTGACCATTTTAACAACATTGATTCTTCCAATCCAACAGCATGGGATATCTTTCCATTTTTTAAATCTTCTTTAATTTCCCTCATCAATGGTTTATAGTTTTCTATGTATAATTCTTTCACCTCCTTGGTTAGTTTTATTCCCAGATATTTTATTACTTTGGGTGCTATTTTAAAGGGGATTGTTTCTTTACTTTCTTTTTCTGTTGATTCATCATTAATGTAAAGAAATGCAACTGATTTTTGAGCATGAACCTTGTAATCTGCTTCCTTGCTGAATTCTTCAATCAGCTCTAGTAGTTTTTGTGTGGACCTTTTAGGGTTTTCTATATATAGTAACATGTCATCAGCATATAGTGACAATTTTACCACTTCTTTTCCAATTTGGATCCCTTTTATTTCTCTCTCTTGCCTGATTGCTGTGGCTAGGACTTCCAGGACTATGTTGAATAGGAGTGGTGATAGTGGGCAGTCTTGTCTTGTCCCAGATTTTAGTGGGAAGCTTTTGAGTTGTTCACAATTGAGTACTATGGTGGCTGTAGGTCTGTCATATATAGCTTTTATTTTGTTGAGATATGTTCCCTCTATACCCACTTTGGTGAGAGTTTTTATCATAAAAGGGTGTTGAATTTTATCAAATGCTTTTTCTGCATCTTTTGAGATGATCATGTGGTTTTTGTCCTTTCTTTTGTTGATGTGATATATTATATTGATTGATTTGCATATGTTGAACCAGCCTTGTGTCCCTGGGATGAACCCCACTTAGTCATGATGTATAATCTTTTTTATAGGTTGTGGATTCTATTTGCTTATATTTTGGTAAGGATTTTGCATCTTTTTTTGTCAGTGATATTGGCCTATAATACTTTTTATTGGTAGTGTCTTTGCCTAGTTTTGGTATCAGGGTGATGGTGGATTCAAGAATGAGTTTGGGAGTATTCCCTCCTTTTCAATCTTCTGGAAGAGTTTTAGAAGGACTGGTATGAGTTCTTCTTTGTATGTTTGGTAGAATTCCTTGGTTAAGCCGTCCAGTCCTGGACTTTTATTTGTAGGTGGTTTTTTTCTTGCTAATTTGATTTCCTTTCCAGTGATCGGTGTGTTCCAGTGGTCAGTTTCTTCTTGATTCAGTCTTGGTGGACTGTGTGTTTCAGAAATTTGTCCATCTCCTCTAGGTTATCCATTTTGCTTCCATGTAGTTTTTCAAAATATTCTCATATGATATTATGTATTTCTATGTTATTTGTTGTAATTTCTCAATTTTCCTTTCTTATTTTGCTTATTTGTGCTGTCTCTTTTTTCTTCTTTGTGAGTTTGGTCAGAGATTTGTCGATTTTACTTACTTTTTCAAATAACCAGCTTTTGGGTTCACTGATTTTTGTATATTTTTAACTCTATTTTATTTATTTCCTCCCTGATCTTTATTATTTCCTTCCTTCTGCTGCCTTTTGGAGTTTTTTGCACTTCTTTTTCTAATTCTTTTAGCTGGTGGGTTAGATTGTTTATTTGAGATTGTTTTTCTTTTTGAGGATGGCCTGTATCGCTATAAAATTACCTTTTAACACTGCCTTTGCTGTGTCCCATAAATTTTGTGTGGTTGTGTTTTCATATTCATTAGTCTCATTGTATTTTTTAATTTTAACTTTGATTTTATTATTGACCCATTGGTTGTTTAATACCATGTTGTTTAATCTCCATGATTCCTTTTTTTTTTTTTCTCTTTTGTTTCTCTGTAGTTTATTTCTAGATTCATGGCATTGTGGTCAGTAAAGATGCTTGAGATAATTTCTATCTTATTATCATTGTTGAGGCTTCTTTTGTGCCCAAGTACATGATCAATCCCAGAAAGTGTTCAATGTGCACTTCAAAAGAATATATGTCCTATTTTTGGGGGGTATAATGCTCTGAAATTATCCACCAAATGTAATTTTTCTATTGTGTCATTTAATTTCTCTGTTGCCTTGTTTATTTTCTGTCTGGAAGATCTGTCTAGTGATGTGGTGTTATAATCTCTGACAATGATTGTATTCCCATTAATATCCCCCTTTATTTCTGTTAGTAATTGTTTTATGTACTTAGGTGTTCCTATATTAGATGCATATATATTAAAGAGTGCAATACCTTCATCTTGTATTACTCCTTTAATCATTATAAAATGTCCTTCTTTATCTTTCTTTATGGCCTTTGTTTTAAAATCTATTTTGTCTGGAATCAGTACTGCTGCACCAGCTTTTTTGGCTTTCCCATTTGCATGGTATATCCTTTTCCATCCTTTCACTCTCAATCTATATGTGTCCTTCTCCCTAAAGTGGGTCTCTTGTATGCAGCATATTGAAGGTTCTTGCTTTATTATCCAGTCTGCCACTCTATGTCTTTTGATTGTAACATTTAGTCCATTAACATGTACTGTAATTAATAATAGATGTGTGTTTGTTGTCATTTTGAACTTATCTTCGCAGTTGAATTGGTATATCCTCTTTGTTCCTTTCTTATTCCTTTTGTGATTTGGTAATTTCTTTTGTATTATCATTGATTTTATTTAGTTTTTGTGACTCCCTTGTAAGTTTTTGGCTTGTGTTTACCCCTTTTTGTAAGTCTATTAACCCATTACTGTAACTGCTTGTACTAAAGAGATAGTAATATAATCTCAAACCCATCCTACTGATAGCAAAAAAATTAAAAAAAGAAAGAAAAGAAAGAACTCTATATTTCCTTGCTTCCCTCTCCCACTCTTAATGACCTCATAGTCTTCATTTACAATTTCGTATTTATTCTTTTGCAATTCATGGAAGTTATCACCTTTCCAGTTATGAGTTTCTCCTTCCTGTGGCATCCTGCTTCTTTTGTATTTAGACCAGAGCTGTCAGTATTTCTTTTAGCATGGGTTTCTTGTTGCTAAACTCTTTTAGTTTTTGCTTGTCTATGAAATTCTTTATCTCTCCTTCTATTCTAAAGGATAGCCTTGCTGTATTAAGTATCCTAGGCTGCATCTTTTTTTTCATTCAGGACTTTGAATATGTCTTGCCACTCCCTTCTAGCCTGTAGTGTTTGTGTAGAGAAATCAGCTGAGAGCCTTATGGGGGTTCCTTTGTAACTCACTCTTTGCTTTTCTCTTGCTGCCTTTAGAATTATTTCTTTATCTTTGACTCTGGCCATCTTGATTTTGATATGTCTTGTTGTGGGTCTATTTGGGTTTTTCCTGTTTGGGACCCTCTGAGCTTCCTGTCTTCGATATCTGATTCCTTCTTTACGTTTGGAAAATTTTCAGTCATGATGTCTTCAAACAACTTTTCAATCCCCTTTGTTCTTTCTTCCGCTTCTGGGACCCCTATTATGCATAGATAGGCACATTTTATATTATCACATACGTCCCTTATGTTCTTCTCATTGGTTTTTATTTGTTTTTCTCTTAGTTGTTCTGATTGGTTGCTTTCTCTTGTCCTGTATTCTAGGTCACTTATTCGTTCCTCTGAATTATCTAGCCTGCTTTGTACAGCCTTTAGATCAGTTCTTATCTCAGCAAATGAGTTTACCAATTCTACTTGGTTCTTCTTTATAGCTTCCATTTCATTTTTGACATATTTTATATCTCTAAACACTATCTCTTTTATTTCCTTCAGTACTTTAATCATTTCTTTTTGAAATCTTTATCTATTAGGACATCAATGTCTATTTCTTTGATCGTTCTTTCTGGTGATTTATCTTGCTCTTTTTATTTGGAGTGGTTGCTCTGCTTATTCATCTTGCTCATCTCTCCCTGGTACTGTGGCTTTTGAAGTATCAGTTATCTACTGTGGTCCTTAAGTAGTTCATTTATTTATTTATCTAATGTCTATGTAAAAAATAAGTCTTTAAAAAAGAGAGAGAAAGAATTTTAAAAGAAGGGAGAAAAAAAGTTTTGAAAACAATGTATAATCAATAATAGAAGAGCAATTTGAGTCAGACAGGCAATAGAGTTGAGATGTCTTTTTAAAAACCCTTAAAAAAAGGAAAAAAGATTAAAAAACAATATTTGAAGCCTGTGTATAATCAATAACAGGAGATCAAACCAAAATAGATCAATATTAAATCAGGTGGTTTTTTTTTAAATAATAATATTGAAAATATTTTTAAAGGAAAATTTAAAAGGATTAAAACTAGAAGCATATACAATTGTTTAGAAAGTAGAAAATAAAAAGGTAATAGAAATTAGAAGAGATAAAAAAGATAAAATAAAGAGAAAAATTTAAAAGAATGGGGAAAGACACGTTTGAAAACAGTGTCTAATGAATAATAGAAGAGCGATTTGAAGCAGAATAGCAATCGGGTTGAGACATCTTTTAAAAACCTTTAAAAAAGGAGAAAAGAGGGAAAAATATTTGAAATCTGTGTATAATCAATAATAGGAGATCAAAACCAGTACAAATAAAAATGAACTGAGTTGGATTTGTTAAAATAATAATAATAAAAATATTTTAAAAGAAAAATTTAAAAGGGATTAAAAGTGGAAACGTATATAATTGTTTAAAAAGTAAACATTAAAAAGGTAATAGAAAATAGTACATGTAAAAACAGATTTTAAAAAAAGAGTGGTGGTGTGTTCTCCTGGAGACTGCGAACTCTTAATGAGAAGTCTTTCTATCTTCTCCCTGTTTGATGAACTCAGCTTGCTGTTTCCAGAGGCCCTCCATTGGCGCCCTCATCTGTGCTGTTCCCAGTGCCTGTTGGCAAGCAGATCACGCCCCTTTCCAACACTGGGTCAGGTGCTGCTCTTCTTCGCTGTGGGTTGGCAGGTCACTCCCCCTCCTGATGTCGCAGTGAGATGCTGCCGACTGTCCCATAGGTGGGGCGGATCGCAACCCCCTCCTAGCACTGCGGTCAGACGCTGCATTCCTGCCAGAAGGCAGGTGGCCTCCTGCCCTCTCCCAGCACTGGTCGCTCTGCTCCTCTGTGCCACTGCCCACTCCGCCTCGGTTCAGCGCTCTGTAGGGGGGGCTCAGGGAAGACTGCAGAACAGCCCTGCCCCTGCTCTGGGCCAAAACCATCTCCTTGTTTGTCTTGGCAGCGTGAGTTTTCTGAGGGACAAGGGCAGAAGGATCCTATCTTCCTCAGGCTGTAAATAAGTCTCTGTCTGGCCTTTGAGGCTGCTAAGCCTTTATGTACGGATTCAGGTTTTGACCCTGTCCCCACCTGGGTGATATGTGCCAGAGTATATGGCTCCTGGGCCTAAGCCCTGCCTTTATTTGCCCAAAAACCTTCTGCAGGTTTTCAGAGATGGGAGTATGGCACCCTTCCCCCGAGGGCACATCAGCCATGTTGTTTTATGGAGCGCTCAGTTTGTTCTGCCCTGTGTATCTAGTTATCCACTGTGCGCAGCACCCTGTAGTCCCCTGGGGCTGCCTCAGTGCAGCTGCCCCAGTCTGCCCAGTTCAGGCAGCCTCTCAGCTGGGTGTCACAAGGACCCTCTGTGCCCATTTAACTTAATTCTGTCAGTCAAGGGGTGTTTCATAGAGATCCGAGCCTCAGAGGCTCCCCCTACATCCCGCTGGCCTCTCCGTTGGAGAGGGGTAGACCCAGCAAAAGAGCGCTAGTCTTCCTTTGCTGCTCCCTTCCCACAGGCCAGTCCCACTCTGTTTTGTCTTTTCTTCTTTCTTTTTTCCTTTTCTCCTACCAGATTTTTTGCATCTTTGTGTTTTGAAGAAGGCAATGTTCTGTCGTTGTTCCGCAGGTGCTCTAGTTGGCTGAGTGGGTCCGTGGATGTGAGTGTGTTGTATTTGTGGAAGAGTGTGAGCTATGAGCTTCTTTCTACTCCACCATATTGGCCTCTGTCTCCAATTTTTATTTTTGATTTTATTTATTGGAGTCTTCTTTTCTTCCCCTACTCAGTCTAGATAAGATTTTTCCAATTTTGTTGACCTTTTTGAAGAACCAACTTGTGATTTTCTTAATTTTCTCAGTTGTTTCTCTATTCTCTATTTTGTTGATCTCTGTTACAATCTTTATTAGTTTCCTTCTTTTGCTAGCTGTTAGTAGAGTCTCTTCTCTTTTGGTTCCCTAGGTTGGAACACTAGGTTTTTTATATGAGATATTTCTTTTTTCGTAGTATAAGAATTTGCAGCTATACATTTCCCTTTTAACACTACTTTTCTTTTTTGCTGTATAAGTTTTGTTATTTTGTGGTTTTTTTTAATATTTTCTAATTAAACTTGTGAGTTCTCCCTTGAACCGTTGAGTGTCTTCTTTAATTTTCACATGTACTTTTTTTTTTCAGATTGCCTTCTGTTGTCAATTTCTAGTTTCATTCTATTGTAATCTGAAAGGAATATATATTTTCTTTTTCAGCCCAGGCTTCAATAGCAAAGTACCATTGATTGGATGGTTCATTAATAACAGAAATTTGTTTTATCACACTCATGAACACTGAAAGTCTAAGAGTAAGTTGCTTGTAGATTTGGTGTCTTGTGAGATTTCACTTCCTAGTTAAGGATTACCAAGTTCTTACTGTGCCCTTGCAAAGCTGAAGGGGATGAGACAAACTCCTGGGGTCCCTTTTATAAGTGTACTAATACTACTCATGAGGGCTTCAACCTCATGACTTAATTACCTCCATGCTAGTATAATGTGTCTTAGAGAAAGGCTATCCCCATTGATATAATAAATAGATTGACCTATTAGATTTGTAAACTTGGATATAACATTCTTTCCACAGATTTAAGAAATTCTGTTTTTTAAGTAGATTTTTTGCTCCCTTCTTCTTTTGATATTCCAGTTATTCTAATATTTATTCTTTTGATGGAATACTATAGCTCATATAGGCTTTCTTCAATCTCTTCATAATTTTCTCTTTGCTTTGCACTGAGTTATTTCATAATTTCTATCCTCTGACTCACTTATTTTATCTTAGATTTGCCTTACTTAACTGCAGATGCTCTCTACTGCATTTTTCATTTTGTTCATTGAGTTCTTTAGCTCCAGATTTTGTTTCCTTCTTTTTTATTTCAGTCTCTTGTTTCTATTTTATTTCTCTCTCATTAGTAAAAATCTCATTTTGATTATAAACAGTTTTTGAGGTTTTGTTGAATTGCCTTTCTGAGTTATCTTGTAGCTTGTTGAGTCTCTTCAAAACAGCTATCTTGAGTTAAATATTAGCTAGATCAAAAAATCCCATGCCTTGGAGCTCAGTTATTGGAGAATGACTATTTTCTTTTTGTGATGGCAGGTGTTCCCTGATTTCTCATGTTCCCTGTGGTTTTGTATTGCTGCTTTCATATTTGAAGTAGCAGACACTTCCTTAAATCTTTGTTGCCTTCAGATGGGGTACTCTGTTCAAAGGTGATGTTATTATCTGGGAGATTTTCTCTGTCTTTGTATGGGTACATCCACTCCGCTCTTCTTGCTCCCTTTTCTGGCAGAATTCTTAAGTTTTATGTCCTCTCTGTTTCTTACAATTCACCAGATTTTCTATGGAAAACCTCTTTTTTGTTTTCTAAAATGTGACATTATAACTCAATTTTGCATTTTTCTCCCCTGCTCATAGACTATGGCTTCTTTTCTGAACACAATTCCTCTCTACTGGAATTCTCTCATGCTGCTGCACACAGAAACATGCACAAGGAAGCTGCCACAACGTGGGAAGAGATGTGGGCTTGGCACTCAAGGCATGAAAGTTACTCACAGACCTGGTAAGTAGATCCTTGTTTATTGTATTCCCCTAGGAATGTGGGTAGACTTACTGTTGAGTACAATCCCTTAATTCCCTTTAAAATTCTTATCCACCTCTTTCTCAATTTCTCCTCCTCATTCCAGTCACAGATGTCCCAGTTCAGTACTCTAGGTCCTGAAGAAGAGAGGCAGGATTTTTTCAGCCACATCCCACACAGCTGAGGTAGTAAGGCATTCACTCACCAATCTCCTTTTTCCTCACAGGAGAGGTTCCTATGGCCAGCTAGATCAGTCCTATGAAATGTTTCCTTGGGAGTTGGAGAACAGTGTTGAAATAATTTCTCTTACTGACCCCTCCACTATGACTAAACTCATATTTGGTGGGGGAATCCAGTGGTGTGCTGGAATCTCCCCTCAAGAAGTCTAAACTTCTGGGAATTCTCTCCTGTTTGTGAATATCTACCTAGATCATAACTCTCTAGATTTTTTCCCAACTAAGATGAGTCTCTGCAGATTTATCACATCTGCTGTTACCACAGCCTATACCAAGATCTTTCTGCCTATTAACAGATACACAGGTAGATGAGACCCCTACTGAGTCCCTTGGCATATGGTACTAGATCCCACAACACCCACAAAGGCACTTTTATTTATGGATGAATGTCTAACTGTTTGTTAAAGTAATTAGAGATGAAAAAGAGGAACATCTTATGACATCATTTTCACCCATACCATAGATTGTTTTTTGTTTTGTTTATGGTTTCCTTTGCTGTGCAAAACTTTTAAGTTTAATTAGGTCCTATTTGTTTATTTTTGCTTTTGTTTCAATTACACCATAAGGTGGATCCAAAAAAATTTGCTGCAGGGAGGTGGTATAGCTCAGTGGTAGAACACACCAGGTCATGGGTTCAATCCCCAGTACTCCCATTAAAATAAATGAATAAACCTAATTATCCCCCAAAGAAAAGAAAAACAGATTGCTGCAGTTTATGGCAGAATGTTCTGCCTATGTTTTCCTCTAGGAGTTTCATAGTATCAAGTCTTACATTTAAGTCTTTAATCCATTTTGATTTTATTTTTGTATATAATGTTAGAGAATATTCTAGTTTCATTCTTTTATATGTTACTGTCCAGTTTTCTCAGCATACTTATTGAAGAGACTGCCTTTTCCCCATTGTATATTCTTGCCTCCTTTGTCAAAGATTAATTGACCATAAGTGTATGGGTTTATTTCTGGGCTTTCTATCTTATTCCATATATCTATGTATATATTTTGTGCTAGTACCACACTGTTTCAATTACTATATCTTTGTAGTATAGTCTGAAGTAAAGGAGTGTGATTCCTCCAGTTTTGTTCTTCTTTCTCAAGATTGTTTGGGCTATTCAGGGTCTTTTATCTTTCCATACAAATTAAAATTTTTATTCTAGTTCTGCGAAAACATAATGTTTTTCTTGTCACAGTTTGAGTAGAAAAATCTCTTAAAGACTTTAATCCACTTATACTTGATGTAATTATTGATAGGTAATGATTTACCCTTGTTATTCTGTTCATTGTTTTCTGTTTTGTAAGGGATTTAACCTTGTTTCTTCCTCTCTGGATAACTTCCTTTGTGATCTTCTAACTTTTTAAAGTGGTATACATTGATTTCTTCTTTTTTCAATGTTTTGTGAGTCTACTTAAGGTTTTTTTTTATTATTTGGGGTTATCATTAGGCTTATATAATATATGTTATAGATATAACATTATTTTTTTGCTGATAACAACTTAACTTCTAATGCATACAAATCTTTACACTTAAAATACTTTTCCCTTCACATTTTATGTTATTGATATCACAGTTCAAATCTTTTACATATGGTGTAATCAACATATTATTGTAGCTATAGTTATTTTAAGACTATTTTCATTGAACTTTTATATTATTGTGAAAAGTAATTTATATACCACAATATAGTATTACAAAATTGTAAATGTTCTTAGATTTCAGCTAGTTTGTCCTGTCATATATTTTATTGTCATTGGTGTCCTTTCTTCCAACTTGAAAACTCCCTTTAACGTTTCTTTAAAGTAAAGCCTAGTTGTGATGAACTCCAACAGCTTTTGCTCAAGAAAGTCTTTATTTTTGTTTCACTTTTGAAGAGAAACTTTGCTGGATATTCTTAGTTGGTCATTTTATTATTTTGTCACTTGTAATTTGTCATTCCACTCTCTCCTGATCTCCAAGTTTCTGCTTAAAAAAAATGCAATGATCAGCTTAAGAGGATCTCCAATGTAATTGTGTTTTCTCTTGCTACTTTTAAAATTCTTTCTTTATGGTTTTTATACAATTTTGCTATAATGTGCTTTGGAGATTTGGGGTGTCAAAATTTGTGGGAGAGGTATAGGGGCTTCACATACTTGGATATCCAAATCTCCCCTCAGATTTGTGAAGTTCTTAGCCAAAATTTTTATAATTAATGTATCTACCCTTTTTCCCCTCTATGCTCCATCTGGGATGACAATAATGTGTAGATTGTTTCTTTTAAAGGTGTCCCATAATTCATGTAGACATTTTTCCCTCTTATTTGTATTTTTTTTAATTTTTGCCCTTCAACTGGATTATCTCAAACAACTTGTACTCAAGGTACTTATTATTTCTTCTATTTGGTTGGGTCTACTTTTGAAGTGGTCTATTGAATTCTTCAGTTTAATTATGTCTTCAACTCTAATATTACTGCTTGACTTTTTAAGTATTTTTTGAGATATAGTTGATGTACAATATTATACAAATTTCAGGTGTAAAAAAGTGATTCAGAATTTATAAATGTTATACTTCATTTATGGTCATTATGAAATATTGTCTATCTTCCCTGTGTTGTACATTATATCTTTGTAGCTTATTTGTTTTATACAAGATAGTTTGCAGATCTTAATGCACTACCTCTGTCTTGCATCTCTCTCCTTCCCTTTCCCCACTGGTAACCACTAGTTTATTCTCTATATCCCTAAGTCTGTTTCCTTTATTGTTACATTCATTAGTTTTTGGTATATTTTAGATTCCACATATAAGTGATATCATAGAGTATTTGTCTTCCTCTGTCTTACATTTCACTTAGCATAATAACCTCTAAGTCCAACCATGCTGTTGGTAATGACAAAATTGTATTTTTTTTATGGCTGAGTTGTATTCCAGTGTATATACATACCATATCTCCTTTATCGCATTCATCTGTTTATGAACATGTTAATTGCTTCCATATCTTGGGAACTGTAAATAATGCTACTATAAACAAAGGAAAGAAGAATATACAATGGAGAAAAGATATTCTCATCAATAAATGGCATGAGAAAAACTGGATAGCTACATATAAAAGAATGAAATCAGAACATTTTCTCACACTATATACAAAAATAAACTCAAAATGGATAAAAGATCTAAAAAATCAGTTTTTGGTTTTTTTTGGGGGGATTTATGCCCAGGAGAGGAATTGCTGGGTCATATGGTAGATTTATTTTTATTTATTTTATTTTTTTTTACTTTTCTTTTTTTCAAAAATTTTTTATTGATTTATAATCATTCTACAATGTTGTGTCAAATTCCAGTGTACAGCACAATTTTTCAGTCATTCATCGACATATACACACTCAGTGTCACATTTTTTTCTCTGTGAGTTATCATAATATTTTGTGTATATTTCCCTGTGCTATACAGTGTAATCTTGTTTATCTATTCTATAATTTTGAAATCCCAGTCTATCCCTTCCCACCCTCCATCCCCCTGGGAACCACAAGTCTGTATTCTCTGTCTGTGAGTCTATTTCTGTCCTGAATTTACGCATTGTTTTTCTTTGTTTGTTAGTTTGTTTTTGTTTTTGTTTTTTAGATTCCACATATGAGCGATCTCATATGGTATTTTTCTTTCTCTTTCTGGCTTACTTCACTTAGAATGACATTCTCCAGGAGCATCCATGTTGCTGCAAATGGCATTATGTTGTCGGTTTTTATGGCTGAGTAGTATTCCATTGTATAAATATACCACTTCTTCTTTATGCAGTCATCTGTTGATGGATTTAGGCTGTTTCCATGTTTTGGCTATTGTAAATATTGCTGCTATGAACATTGGGGTGCAGGTGTCATCCTGAAGTAGGGTTCCTTCTGGATACAAGCCCAGGAGTGGGAATCCTGGGTCATATGGTAAGTCTATTCCTACACTTTTGAGGAATCTCCACAATATTTTCCATAGTGGCTGCACCAAACTGCATTTCCAACAGCAGTGTAGGAGGGTACCCCTTTCTCCACAACCGCTCCAGCATTTGTCAGTTGTGGATTTTTGAATGGCGGCCATTCTGACTGCTGTGAGGTGATACCTCATTGTAGCTTTGATTTGCATTTCTCTGATAATTAGTGATATTGAGCATTTTTTCATGTGCCTTTTGATCATTTGTATGTCTTCCTTGGAGAATTGCTTGTTTAGGTCTTCTGCCCATTTTTGGATTGGGGTTGTTTATTTTTCTTATTGAGTCGTATGAGCTGCTTATATATTCTGGAGATCAAGCCTTTGTCAGTTTCATTTGCAAAAATTTTCTCCCATTCCTTAGGTTGACTTCTTGTTTTAACTTCTGGT
>NC_045732.1:53981043-54068184 GCF_009834535.1 Camelus ferus
AAAAATCAATGGTCAATGAGGAAATCAAAGCTGAATTAAAAAAATACCTTGAGACAAATGATAATGAAAGCACAACCACTCAAAATTTATGGGACACAGCAAAGGCAGTGCTAAGAGGGAAGTTTAAAGCGATACAGACCTTCCTCAAAAAAGAAGAACAATCTCAAATAAACAATTTAACCCACCACCTGAATGAACTAATAAAAGAAGAACAAAAAACACCAAAAGGCAGCAGAAGAAAGGAAATTATAAGGATTAGGTAGGAAATAAATACAATAGAGATTAACAAGACCACTGAAAATATCAACCAAACCAAACTCTTGTTTTTTGGAAAAGTAAACAAAATCGACAAAACTCTGGCAAAACTCACAAAGAAGAAAAAAGAGACAGCACAAATTAGCAAAATAAAAAAGGAAAATGGAGAAATTACAACAAATAAAATAGAAATACAGAAGAACATACGAGAATATTATGAAAAAATATATGGAAACAAATTGGATAACCTAGAGGAGATGGACAAGTTTCTGGAAACATACTGTCCACCAGGACTGAATCAAGAAGAAAGTGACTACTTGAACAAACTGATCACTAAAAACAAAATTGAAATAGCCATAAAAAACCTCCCTACAAATAAAAGTCCAGGACCGGACGGCTTCACCGGGGAATTCTACCAAAGATACAAAGAAGAAGTCATATCAGTCCTTCTCAAACTCTTCCAGAAGATTGAAAAGGAGGGAATACCCCAAACTCATTCTATGAAGCCACTATCACTCTGATACCAAAACTAGGCAAAGACACCACCAAAAGAGAAAATTATAGGCCAATATCACTGATGAACACAGACGCCAAAATCCTCACCAAAATATTAGCAAATAGAATCCAACAACACATAAAAAGCTTATACATAATGACCAAGTGGGGTTCATACCAGGGACACAAGGGTGGTTCACCATACGCAAATCAATCAATGTAATACATCACATCAACAAGAGAAAGGACAAAAACCACATGACCTTCTCAATAGATGCAGAAAAAATATTTGATAAAATTCAATACCCGTTTATGATAAAAACTCTTACCAAAGTGGGTATAGAGGGAACATATCTCAACATCATGAAAGCTATATATGACAAACCTACAGCCAGCAGAGTACTCAATGGTGAAAAACTCAAAAGATTCCCACTAAAATCTGGGACAAGACAAGGATGCCCACTATCACCACTCGTATTCAACATAGCCTTGGAAGTCCTTGACACAGAAATCAGTCAAGTGAGAGAAATAAAAGGGATCCAAATTGGAAAAGAAGTGGTAAATGTTTCACTATATGCCAGCGACATGTTACTCTATATAGAACACCCTAAAAGGTCCACAGAAATACTACTAGTGCTGATCGAAGAATTCAGCAAGGTAGCAGATTACAAGATTAACGTTCAAAATCAGCTGCATTTCTTTACATTATTGATGAATCAACAGAAAAAGAAAGTAAGGAAACAATCCCCTTTAAAATAGCACCCAAAGTAATAAAATACCTAGGAATAAATTTAACAAAAGAGGTGAAAGAATTATACAGAGAAACCTATAAACCATTGATGAGGGAAATTAAAGAAGACTTTAAAAAATGGAAAGATATCCCATGCTCTTGGAATAGGAAGAATCAATATTGTTAAAATGGTCACACTGCCCAAGGAAATCTACAGATTTAATGCAATCCCTATCAAATGACCCAGGACATATTTCACAGAACTAGAAAAAATCATAATAAAATTTATATGGAACCATCAAAGACCTAGAATTGCCAAGGCATTACTGAAGAGAAAGAAAGAGGTTGGAGGAATAACTCTCCCAGACTTCAGACAATACTATAGAGCTACAGTCATCAAGACAGCATGGTATTGGTACAAAAACAGACATATAGACCAATGGAACACAATAGGGAGCCCAGAAATGAACCCACAAACTTTTGGTCAACTCATATTTGACAAAGGAGGCAAGAATATACAATGGAATAAAGACATTCTCTTCAGCAAGTGGTGTTGGAAAAACTGGACAGCAGCATGTAAATCAGTGAAGCTAGAACACTCCCTTACGCCATACACAAAAATCAACCCAAAATTGATCAAAGACTTAAACATAAGACAAGATACAATAAACCTCCTAGAGGAAAACATTATCTGACATACATCACAAAAATTTTCTCCTAGAATAAATAAAAGCAAGAAAAAACAAATGGGACCTAATGAAACTTACAAGCTTCTGCACAGCAAAGGAAACCAAAAGTAAAACAAAAAGACAACCTACAGAATGGGAGAAAATTTTTGCAAATGAAACCGACAAAGGCTTGATCTCCAGAATATATAAGCAGCTCATACAACTTAATAAGAAACAACCAAGCAACCCAATCCAAAAATGGGCCAAAGACTTAATCAAGCAATTCTCCAAGGAAGACATACAAATGATCAATAGGCACATGAAAAAATGCTCAATATCACTAATTATCAGAGAAATGCAAATCAAAACTACAATGAGGTATCACCTCACACCAGTCAGAATGGCCATCATTCAAAAGTCCCCAAATGACAAATGCTGGATAGGCTGTGGAGAAAAGGGAACCCTCCTACACTGCTGGGAGGAATGCAGTTTTAGGTGCAGCCACTGTGGAAAACAGTATGGAGATTCCTCGGAAGTCTAGGAGTAGACTTTCCATATGACCCAGGAATCCCGCTCCTGGGCTTATACCCAGAAGGAACCCTACTTCAGGATGACACCTGCACCCCAATGTTCATAGCAGCACTATTTACAATAGCCAAGAAATGGTAACAGCCTAAATGTCCATCAATGAATGACTTGGTAAAGAAGAAGTGGTATATTTATACAATGGAATACTATTCAGCCATAAAAACTGACAACATAACGCCTTTTGCAACAATATGGATGCTCCTGTAGAATGTCATTCAAAGTGAAGTAAGCCAGAAAGAGAAAGAAAAATACCATTAGAGATCACTCATATGTGGAATCTAAAAAACAATAACAAAAACAAAAACAAAAACAAATAAAAGAAAGCATAAATACAAAACAGAAGCAGACTCATAGACATAGAATACAAACTTGTGGTTGCGAAAGGGGTGGAGGGTGGTAAGGGATAGGTGGGATTTTAAAATTGTAGAATAGATAAAGAAGAGTATACTGTATATCACAGGGAAATATACACAAAATCTTATAGTAGCTCACAGAGAAAAATATGTGTCAATGAGTATATATATATATATGTTCATGTATAGCTGAAAAATTGTGCTCTACACTGAAATTTGACACAACATTTTAGAATGACTACAAATCAATGAAAAATGTTAAAGTAAATAAATAGATAAATAAATAAATTCATAAATAAATAAAATCCACTTTTGTACTATTTAAGTTGTAGCCTGTCAGCCTTTTATCTCTACCTTAGTACAACTCTTTCCTGATCATACACTTTCTTACAAATTTATGCATTCAGAAAGGTTTTTGGTTAACACCTACTTTAAAGCAGCACTCTGATAAGCATAGGAGATTAAATTATGAATGACAACAAAACAAATAAAAAAACAGAAATTGCCATAGCTTCATGTAGGGCTTGTCTTTCATGTTTCAGGAAACATAAAATTATTGGCTCAAATTTGACCTATCACTTTGCCCCTTTTAATTTGCTGCAAGTTTTTTCCACACAATATCATGATTCACTCACCTCAAGGTTTATTTTGACAAGCCTTGAAGTGTTCATACTCCCTTGTAACAATCAACAATCATTTATATTATCTATTGATCAAAGTTTGAGATTGTGCTCATGAATGATTAGAATACAAGAGTTGAGAACCTAATCTAACTAGATGGAGATATATTCAACTCTTTTTAACTTACTGGCGCTTTGTGGGTAATGGTAAGGATGGGTGGAAGAGACATTTCTGATTTCATTTTTTACCTTAAACCCTGACTTTCATAAAGTTGCAGTATTAACATTTATTTTCATTACATATGATTACCAATCAGACTGTCTGTTCAGTATGAAATGGCAATGTTACCTCTCTGGATTAATATGTTATATGCAAAAGCATTCAGATTTCTTTGCTTTTCATAGAATGTATCAACACAGGATGCAACTTAATTCAGTTTTTGAAACATGGAATTTAGGTCTAGATGACTCTATAGATACTTTCCTCGATCCTTAAATCTATATCACCCCAGGTAAAGCAGTTATCTGGTTCATCCCTATTACAGATGAAGGTGTTAAGGGCAATTTAATTGGCTTGTCTTGGAACATCTGATTAGTGACACAGGATATTTGAGCACTGGTTTCCTGAATTCCAATTCAATGTTTTTATTTCCAAAAATATCCCTTCAAAAAAATTCCATCTTCATCACCAGGACCAGTGCAAAATGAAAATGCAACATAGTTATAAATTCTGGTTTAAAATTAATGGCCAACTTAGTCTTATAATTATTTGGGGACAGAACCTACTTTGACAGAACTTGATCATTTCAATCTCATTTTTTCAGTGGCTAAGGAAATTAATGATGCTTCCTTAGTGAAAGAAAACACCTGAGATAGCCAACATTTCCTTACAAAATAATCATTTAAATTATAGTGTCTATTTTTTCATTCAATAAAAATTTCTGAGCACCATCAATTTGCCAGGCAGTATGTTAGGCACTGAGAACATATCAGTAAATAAAACAGACAAAAATTCCTGCCATAGTGGACCTTATATTCTAGTGGTTAGAGATAAATAATAAATAAAAAAGTTATACAGCAAGTAAGAAATGCTATGGGGAAAAGGGGGGAGATAGGGTGACAGGGAGGGCCAGGATAGAGAAGAAGGTGGATGAGGGCTTTAGGTTCAATTGAAGGTGTGCCCTCCTGCCAGTCTTCTTGTGAATGCTGTCAAAGACTGAAATTGGTAACTAAAAACAGAAAATGTTTTTATTCTTCTTCAAAGTTCAAGGTCATCCTTGGAGAAGCCCAGGGCCCAGGCCAAATCTCATTGTATACAGTGTGTGTGTGTATCCTTTTACTCTTTCCTGTTTTACATCCAGATAAAAGCTATTAAAATGAATCTGAGGAATCCTTGAAATAAAAAAAAAATTAAAGGGAAATAGATGTCACAAAAGAGAAAGAGAAGAGGAGATGTTAGCCATTTCCAGTCACACTTCTGTGTTGCCTTGGTGATGAGGTTTATAGCATATGAGCTCTACTTGAGCCCCAGATTTTTTTCTGGCACTCACTACAAGGCCCTTCTCTAGTTCATTTTCTCACTCATTTTTTTCCCTATGATTCAAACTGCAAATAAATAAGGATATGTACAAATGAAAAATCAAAAGTTTGAGCATACTCTTCATAAGAGTTAGAATAAGCCATTTACTGATTTATATTTTCATACATATTACCTAGTTAATATTCCTTAACTAAGCACTGGAAATTTTGATCAGAGATTTTTTTGTCTATTAAAGCTTCATTTATATAAATTTGAATATTTTCCTTGATATAACAAGTATCTTAAAAACCTTCATCAAGGTTTTTAAATTGTTTTCCTTTTTTTCTTAATAAGGGGAGACAATTTTAGGTCTATTTATTTGTTTATTTTTTTAAACAGCAATACTAGGACTTGAACCCAGGACTGAGTGCATGCTATGTATGCACTCTACCACTAAGCTGTACCCTCCCCCAACACATCAAGATTATTTCTAATTAGCTTTACCTCAACAGTTTTTCAAAAGTAATGCTTATTATCTTATCAGCACCAATGATCCAAGAATATAATATCCTAAATATTATTTCTATTTGCATTTGCAATGTTTTACATATATTTGTATTACGATCTTATTTTGCTTATCAAATATACATACTTTGTAGGAATATTTAAATGCAAAACATCATATGCAGAAAAAAATACCCATAACCCTACTATTTGCATTTTGACATGTTTACTTCCTTTATTTTTACAATAAATAGATTTGCTTTATGTAGTAGGTATCAAACTATACATACAGTTTTATGTTCCTTTTTTGATGTGAATGCTGGGGCTACAGTGACAAACAAAACAGACAAGATTCCTGTCCTCATGAAATTTTAATCCAGTGATATACTGAAAGCATTCCCTAATCTTGAACATTTAGAGTGTTTCCAAAGTTTAATATTTTATGTAAAACTATAATGAATGTCTTTGTGTGGAAATATTGTTACTTAGGATAGATTCCTAGGAGTGGAATTTCTTGACTTCAAAGTAGGAACATTTTTCAAGGCCTTTTACACCAAGTTGGTATTCCTTTTACTCCTGTATATGATTGTGGTCCATTTTTGACTTAAAAAATGAATGATTTTGCATTTCTTTCCTTCAGAAAGCAATACTGGAAGGATTCTGAGAAATAATGCATAACCCTGCTCAACTGGAAACTAACTTGGTGTATTGAACCACATTTCTGTCTATATTCTAAAATAAAATGGATCAGTTTTACATAAGAAATATAAACTTTAAAAAATAAAAAAATCAATGACAAAGAAAGTGTTAAAAAATAAAACACTAATGAGAATAGCTAATGAATTGTTTCTCCTCCCAAGGCCAAAAGGGTGCTCAATTTCAGCTATTTAAAACACATAAAAGACAATTATCCCAGTATGCATCCTTACCTACTGCATGAGTTTTCATTTCATATAATAAAAGGTTCACATTTGTAAATGTCCTACCAAGTAGTATTTAATAACTTGTTCTAACATAACTCTGTACATAACAACAGTTGTGTTCAGATTTGGGGAGAAAAAAAGCATTTTTCAGACTTGGTACTATTTTAATAGACACTTTAACTTTGCTTGATATGTAAGAATAAACTATATTCAAGTTATTTTGAGGAAAAATCACTGTAAACTTATACACAGTTTTGGGGAAGAAAAGCCTGAATGTGAGGAAAATGTATACAATTACAGTTGCTCTTTATAGAGGAATGATTATATTCTTTTATTTTCCTCTCAGTCCATGTAATTCTTTCATGTTCACATACACACACATGTATATCTGTCTGTGTGCACACATGCAAGCTCAAAACTAGTGTTAAAATAGGCTGATATCAAACAATTCAATGTTTATTAATCAGGTAGATTCAATCAATGAAAAAAGGATTCTTTTCATTCAAGTGAAACATTGTGTGCAAACAAAGCTACAACTACAGAATAGATTTCAGAAGCACCTATGCACTGTAAAGTATAACTACTGTCTTTTCCCTTTAACTTTCTGTTATTCACAGTCTGTTTATGATGTCATCACTCAACATCACCAGTTTGAACTTACAATGCTGAAGTCCTGGCAACATATAGGCAGGGGAAATGTCTCTTCCAAGATTGTAAGTCCTTTTTAAAAATATTTTATAGTGTTTTTAACTGTTAATTTGCTCAATTTAGCTGCACATTTATGTTTTTAATGTAAGTAATATTTCTGCCATGATAACTTTATTTATAGATTAAAATTTGTACTTTAAAAAGAGGTATAAAATTTCCATCAATATTTTGGGTGTTTTGCTTTGAGATTTAGCTAATTCAGGCTCTTTCACAAAATAGCTATATAGCTTGACTATTTTATCTCTATCAGTGTGTGTATGTGTTTATAACCACAACTTATTTTAGGGAGAAAGGAAGTAATTAATGTGTGTGAAGGCACTTTAAAATGTAAAACAGGATACAATGTAGTAAGACTTTATTGTAGTACTTTGGTGTATTTAATTGTATATGTAAAGAAATTTAGGCCATTCTGTTGTTTTGATAAAAAGGAAGAGTTCATATTATTTTCAATAAAGTATATCACATTGATTTTTTAAAGGCATCATTAAGTGGATGATAAAATATTATTCATAGAGATTAAACAGCAGTGTTTCTGCAGGACTTAGTGGCTACATCATTCAGTGTTGGTGTTTATTTTAAAAGCCAATCTCCTTTAAAAGAATATTGCTAACAGTGATACAAAAAATTATGATAATGTAGATCATGTTGACTTGGGGCTACCAGCTAATATCCCAGTGTATTAAGTTGAACCATATGAGATTGTCAATATTCAACCATTTTTGACCTACAAGAATGGAAATTTCTCATGGTACAATCTAATTATAAAAGCTTGCAAAAATCAATAAGAAATATAAAGTTAAGCTGGTATAGGCATAGTTGGAGGGTATGAACAATTAATTATGAAAAAGGAAATGTCAATAAACAGTAAAAATTTGAAAAGGTGCACAACCTCAATAATGAAAGAAAATATGGAAAATCTTTGACTCAGAAATTCATATTCTCAAAAAAATTACAAGGATTTTCCCCTTTTTAAATGGTAAGTTTCTATAGTGCTTGGATTTCTGCAGTATGTATTACTTTCAGAATCAGAAAATTCAATCCAGTTTGAAAGAAAAAGAATGACATGATCTAGAAATTAAAATTGAACTCCCTCATACTTTTATAGATGTAGTTCTAGTTTGATGTTACCTACATCTGATTTTCCCTCTTACATCACAAAGGGCTCAGGATTATGTCACCACTGGGCATTATCTCTTTGAAATACACTGTCATCAGCAAAACCCTCCATATCCTCCTCTGCCTTCTATCTGAATGATACCTCCGTTTTCTTGCTCTAACTAAAACCTGACTCTCTCTCAGACACACTGCTATTCCTGAGGTCCTCTTCAGTGAGAGATATTTTGCCTCCCACAACCCTTCATACCACTGGACTCAGGTGTTTGTTTGATTCCTCAGTGGCATTTCCAAGTCATTCTTCTCACGCCCTAAAAATAACTTTGAATCTCATCTCATCAGGTCATATCACCTGATACCTTTTCTTGCTATATTCATCTACTGACTCCCAGGTTTCTCCCCTTCATTTTGCCATAATTTTTTATCTGTCCCACTGTCATTCCACTAACAGTACTCTAGTTTTAATTCTTGGTGATTTTCTTATGTATACATTCTCATACCCTATCTTAATTCTTTGACTTTATCTTCTCCGATTATCTTGGTTTCCATCTTATTTCAGTGGCTCACTTCCATACACATCCTTCCGAAACCTCAATTTCAAACATTCCACTCTCCAACCACTGCTTCAGGTACCTTTAACACCTTAATTCCAACAATTCTTCCACCCCTCTATAACTTAGAATTGATTTACCATCTATGAACTATCACTCATCAATCCCCTCTCAATGGCTTTACTTATGTTCTTACCCATTATAGATTCTTACCCGTCTTAGATTCTTACAGGTGAATCATCACAAATACTTCCCTGAATACATTCTCAATTTCCTTTCCCACTCTTCTTTTGATATCTCTGCTGACAAAACCCTAATTTCAGATAAATCCAACTTTCCAATTTCTCTACAATGGTACTTTGCAAATGAATGTGGTTGAGGAAAGACATGTAACCATGATAATTGGCTTTAATTTAAGTTTATGATGACAAACTACAAGTAGGCTGCTAGTGTTACCTGGCAATAGTGTTAAACTATTATGATCTGTTCATGGCCCTCCTACTCTTGAAGATGAATATGTCTCACCTTTTCTCACCTCTCTTCTCAAATACACAATACCTTCATTCTACACTAACCTTGGCTAATACAGACAAATAGAGGGAATTTTCACCATTATTACAGCCAAATATACTGATCTACATGCATCTTTACAACATTATTCTCTGCCTTCCATCCTATTAGAGCAGATGTCCTCTTTTTGCTCATACATAAGTATAAATTAAGGTGCATTAATTTCCTAAGGTAGCCAAAACAACCACAAACCAGATAGCTTATTGTTTCACACTTCTGGAAGCTAGAAGTCCAAGTGTTTCACACTTCTGGAAGCTCTGAAGGACAATATTTTCCATGCCTCTGTCCTTGCTTATGGCAGTTACTAGCAATCATTTTCATTCTTTGGCTTGTAGATGCATCACTCCAGTCTCTGCTTCCATTATCACAAGGTACACTATCCTTGGGCATGTGCCAAATTTCCCTCTTGTCATAATGACACCAGTCATTGTTTAAAGGCCCACCCTAATCCAGAATGACCTCATCTTAACTTGATTACACCTGTAAAGACACAATTTCCAAATAAGATCAAGTTCACAGATATCAGATGTTAGGACTTGAATATATCTTCAGAAGGGACACAAGTCAACTCACAACACTGGGAGCTGGATTGTCTTCACTACTTAAGGTATAGCTCCTATAATTCTTCTTCTATATCCTCATTTTTAATTACCTAGTTTACTGAGACAATTGATGTATAACATTGACATATAACATTGTGTAAATTTGAGGTGAACAATGTGAAGATTGTATGCATGTATATATTGCAAAATGGTTACCACAGTAGAATTAGTTAACACCTCTATCACATCATATAATTACATTTATACCCCACTTTCATACCAAATTTCAACTATGTAATACAGTATTGCTAATTATAGTCAACACACTGTAAATTAGATCCCTGGAACTTATTCATATTATAATTGGAAGTTTGAATAACATCTCTGCATTTCCCCCAACCCCCAGTTTGTTCTATGAGCTTGTTTTTTTTAGAATCCATAAATAAATGAGATCATACAGTATTTGTCTTTCAGTGATTTACTTTACTTATCATAATGCCTTCAAGGTCCATCCATGTTGTCATAAATGGCAGGATTTCCTTCTTTATCATGGCTAAATTAGATAAATTATAGATAGATAGATAGATAGATAGATAGATAGATAGATAGATAGATAGGTAGATCTCAGACTTCTTCAATAGAATGATTTCATCTCCTTTGAATATAAACCCAGAAGTGAGGTTGCTGTATCATATGGTAGCTCTGTTTTTAATTTTTGAAAAACCTCCATCCTGTTGTCCATAGTGGCTTTACAAATTTACATCTGCACCAGGAGTTCAAGGCTTCATTTTTCTCCACAGCTTCACCAATACTTCTCTCTTTTTGGTAAGAGTCATTCTAACAGGTACAAAATGATGTCTCACTCTGGTTTTGATACGGGTTATCATGGTGATTAAGTATGTTGAGCATCTTTTCATGTATCTGTTGGCCATTTGTATACATACTTTGGAAAATGTGTATTCATTTCCTTTGAACATTTTTTTTTTAATTCAGGTTGTTTAGATTATACTTGCTGTTGTATTTTATGAGTGTCTCATATATTTTGGATATTAACCCTTTATCAGATAGATGGTTTTCAAGTATTTTGCCTCATTCCATAGACTTCTTTCTGGTTTTTATATTGTTTTTTTTGCTGTGCAGAAATTTTCAGTTTGATGTAGTCTCACTTGTTTTTATGTCTTTTGTTGCTTGAGCATTGGGTGCATATTTTCATACACCTCTTGACCATTTGTATATCTTTTTTGAAAAGTATTCAGTTCCTTTGCCCATCTCTTAATCAGTTTACTATTTTATCAAGTTGTATGAGTTCCTTAAATATTTTGGATATTAGCTCCTTATCAGATAATTAGTTTGCAAATATTTTCTCCCATTCCATGTGTTGCTTTTTAATTTTATTGGTTGCTACTTTGCTGTTTAGAAGCTGTTAAGTTTGATGTAGTTCCACTTGTTTGTTTTTGCTTCTGTTGCTTATACTTTGGGTGTGATATCCAAAATATCAATGACAAGAGGATATTAAAGGGATTTTTTTCCTATTTTCTTCCAGGAGCTGAGCAGTTTCAGTTTTTATGTTTTATTCATTAATCCATTTCAAATTTATTTTTGTAAATTGTGTAAGATAGGCGTTCACTTTTATTCTTTTGCATGTGGATATCCAGTTTTCCCAGAATCATTTATTGAAGAGATTATCCTTTCCTCATTTTGTTATCTTGCTACCCTCATAAATAATTTGTCAACCACATATGCAGGGCTTTATTTGTTGATCCTTGACGCTGTTCCATTGGTCTATGGTTTTGCTTTTATGCCAATACCATACTGTTTTGATTACTATAGTTTTGTAGTATAGTTTGCAATCAGGATGTGTGATGTCTTCAGCATTATTCTCTCTCGAGAATATTTTTCCATCCACAGCCATTTGTAGTTTTGTACAAATTTTGGAATTGCGGTTTTTTTTTCTGTGGAAAATGCTATTAGGGTTTTGATAAAGGTTGCATTTAATCTATCGAAGGCTTTTGGTTGGTAGTATGGATATTTGAACAATATTATTCTACTTCATGAACTTGGGATATTTTTCCATTTATTTATCTCTTCTTAATTTTCTTTCACCAATATCTTATAGTTTTTAGTGTCCAGTTATTTAATATCCTTGGTTAAATATATTTATAAGCATTTTGTTGCTTTTAACTTTTGTGAAGAAAATTGTTGTCTTTCTTATTTGTCAGATATTTTATTTTTAGTATATAGAAATGCAGTAGATTTCTGTGTTTTGCATCCTGCAACTTTACTGAATTTGTTGACTAGTTCTAATAGTTTTGTTAGATGCTTTAGAATATATATATATATATATATATACATATATATATATATATATATATACACACACACACTATATACAAATATGTATAATCATGTATCTGCAAACAGAAATAATTTTATTTCTTCATAATTTGGATGAGTTTTATTTATTTTCTTACCTAATTGTTCTGACTAAGATTTCCATTACTATGTTGAAT
Organism: Camelus ferus; assembly: GCF_009834535.1. Lineage (NCBI taxonomy): Eukaryota > Metazoa > Chordata > Mammalia > Artiodactyla > Camelidae > Camelus > Camelus ferus. Next base: position 53,993,693 of record NC_045732.1, read on the forward strand.
AGGAGTGGCAAGAGTGGCCACACTTACTTTATTCCTGATCATAGAGGAAAAGCTTTCAACATTTCACCATTCAGTATAAGATGTGGGTTTATCATATGGCCTTTGTTACTTCAAGGTACCTTTCTTCAGTAGTCAATTTTTCAGAGTTCTTAAATGGAAGAATGTTGTACTTTGTCAATGCCTTTTCTATATCTATTGAGATAACTATATGATTTTTTATTTTTCATTCTATTAAAGTAGGATATCACATTTACTGACTTATTGATCACAGTGTGTAATCATTTTAATGCTTTTGTGTTTGGAAAAGATATTTGGTATGATTTCAAGCTTCTTAAATTTTCTAAGACTTCTTCTGTGACCTATCATATGATATTTCCTGAAGACTGTCCTGTGTGCTCTTGAGAGGAATGTGTATCCTGCTGCTATTGAATGGAATATTATGTATATGTCTGCTAGACCCGTTTGTTATAAAATATATTTCAAATCTAATGGTTCCTTATTGATTTTATGTCTGGAGGATCTATCTATTGTTGAAAGTGGATTTTGAAGTCCCCTACTATTATTGTGTTGGTGTCTATTTCCGCCTTGATATTTGTTAGTATCTGCTTAATATATTTAGGTACTCTAACCTTTTCTGCATATATACTTACCATTGTTATAGCCTCTTGGTGAATTGATCCATTTGTCATTCTATAATGACCTTCTTTTTCTTTTATTACAGTTTTTGGGTTAAAGTCTATTTTGTCTGATATAAGTATGGTTCCCTCTGCTCTCTTTTGACTTCCACTTGTATGGATATACTTTTTTAAACTTGTTTTTATTGATATACATTTTATTACTTCATTTTGAGACTATGTGTATTCCTAAAGCTGAATTGAATCTCTTGTAAGTATCATATAGTTATGTCTTGCTTTTGTATTCATTCAGCCACTCTATGTCTTTTTGTTTGGAAAATTTAAACAATTTACATTTAGAGTAATTATTGATGGGTAATAACTTACTAATATCATCTTATTAATTGTTTTCTCACTGTTTTGTATTTCTCTTGTTTCTTTTTTCCTCACTTGTTCTCTTCCTTTGTTAATTGATTATTATCCATGGTAATATGCTTTGACTCCCTTCTTTTTATCTTTTGTGTATCTACTACAGGTTTTTGCTTTGTGGTTGCCATCAAACTTACAAAACGTCTTATTGATATAATAGTCTATTTCACACTAATAACTACTTAACTTTAATTAAGTGATGGTTAACATATCACCATATAGCAGTATTAGAGTATTCTGAATTTGATAGAAGAAAACATAGGCAAAACATTCTCTGGTATAAATCTTAGCAATCATATCCTAGGGCAGTCTACCCAGACAATAGAAATAAAAGCAAAAATTAACAAATGAGATCTAGTTAAACTCATAAGCTTTTGCACAGCAAAGGAAACCATAAGCAAGACAAAAAGACAACCTACAGAATGGGAGAGAATGTTTGCAATTGATGGGACTGACCAAAGATTTAATTTCCAGAATATATAAACAGCTCATACAACTTAATAAGAAAAAAAAAAAAACCAACCCAATCCAAATATAGGCAGAAGAACTAAACAAGCAATTCTCCAATGAAGACATATGAATGATCAATAGGCACAATAAAAATGCTCAATGTCACTAATTATCAGGGAAATGCAAATCAAAACCTCACACCAATCAGAATGTCCATCATTCAAAAGTCCACAAATGATAAATGCTGGAGAGGGTGTAGAGAAAAGGGAACCCTCCTACACTGCTGGTGGGAATGTAGTTTGGTGCAGCATTTATGTAAAACAGTATTGACATTCCTCCAAAACCTAAAAATAGACTTACCATTTGATACAGTAATCCCTCTCCTGGGCATCTATCCAGAGGGAAACTTAATTCAAAAAGATACATGCACCCCATCGTTCAGAGCAGCATTATTTACAATAGCCAAAACATGGAAACAACCTAAATGTCCATCAACAGATGACTGGATAAAAAAGTTTATTTAATCTTCTAGTGACCATCTGAATTCTTTGGTTTATTTCTCCTTTCCCTTTCTTTAAGGTGCATCACTACAATCTCTGATTTATTACCAGACTGTCTTCTTCTCTAGCCTTCTTGTTTCCTCTTATGAGAACTCTGGTGATTACCTTCAGTGCCTTCCTAGATAATCTAGAATAATTTTCTGATCTCAAGGTTCTTAATCACATATGCAAAGTTCTTTTTCCCATATAAGGCAACATTCACAGGTTCTAGGGATTTAAATACAAATATTTTGAAGAGCCATTTATCAGCTTTCTGCAGTGATCAACATTTATTAGTTGAATGAATAAATTAATGAATACCACATAATTTCATTTTTTGTATTCTTTTTTTCTTTCTTCAGTTTATTTTATTTTATTTTATTTTATTTTATTTTATTGAGTTATAGTCAGTTTACAATATGTCAATTTCCAGGACAGAGCACAATTTTTCAGTTATGCATGAACATACATATATTCATTGTCTCATTATTTTTCACTGTGAGCTACCACAAGATCTTGTATATAATACCCTGTGCTATACAGTGTAATCTTGTTTACCTATTCTATATCTATCTGTCAGGATCTACAAATTTCGAACTCCCAATATGTCCCTTCCTACCCCCCTACCCCTGGCAACCACGTTTGTATTCTATGTCTATGAGTCTGTTTCTGTTTTGTATTTGTGTTCTTTTTTCTTTTTTAAGATTCCACATATGAGCAATCTCATATGGTATTTTTCTTTCTCTTTCTGGATTACTTCACTTAGAATGGCATTCTCCATGGACATCCATGTTGCTGCAAATGGAGTTATGTTGTCATTTTTATGGCTGAATAGTATTCCATTGTATAAATAAATGACATATTCTTTATCCAGACATCTGTTGATGGACATTCCATGTCTTGGCTATTGTAAATAGTGCTGCTATGAACATTGGGGTGCAGGTGTCATCCTGAAGTAGGGTTCCTTCTGGATATATGCCCAGGAGTGGGATTCCTGGGTCATATGGGAAATCTATTCCTATTTTTTTGAGGAATCTCCATACTGTTTTCCACAGTGGCTGCACCAAACTGCATTCCCACCAGCAGTGTTGGAGGGTTCCCTTTTCTCTACACCCTCAACAGCATTTGTCATTTGTGGACTTTTGAATGATGACCATTCTGACTGGTATGAGGTGATACCTCATTGTAGTTTTGATTTGCATTTCTCTGATAGTGATAATGAGCATTTTTTCATGTGCCTATTGATCATTCATATGTCTTCATTGGAGAATTGCTTGTTTAGGTCTTTTGCCCATTTTTGGATTGGGTTGTTTATTATTTTCTAATTAAGTCATATGAGCTGCTTATATATTCTGGAGATCAAGCCTTTGTTGGTTTCATCTTTTGCAGAAAACCACATAATTTCTTATTTAATTTTGAAGGACTGACTCATTCAATTATCAGGGAAAACATTTTCAAATAGAGTAATAAATGAAATGAAAGTGGAGCTAAAACAATTGGACAAGAAGGAATTCATGTTGTAAAGAGAAGATTTGAAGTAAGGGATACATAAAATAAGAAGGAATAAAGAATTTGAGAGTAAGATTTCACTTCAGTAAAAATCAGGCAAATAAAATTATGTTAAATCATACAGTATTTTTGAAAGTACATTTTAAGCAGCAAAACACTATAAAAACATAAGCATATTAGTTAATATTTTTATCACTGTTGTCATGAATATACCATTTCTCTCAAAAGACTTCATTATAATTTTCAAAGAAGAAAATTGCATTTTCTTCTATTTATCTTTCTTTACATTTACATTATTGGAAAAAGGAAGAGTGGTACAATTTATAATCCTTGGATAATAAAAGCCCAAAATGGTATTATATTCCGTTATAGTTATGAACTTTTTTGTCCTAATTAAGAAACATTTACTCCACTATCATTAAGATAACCTCCTATGTTACTTCCTGGAAACTTTATTGTTTTACTTTTCAGCTTTTGGTTTATAATACATGTAGGATTGATTTGGATGGGTAATGTGAGATAACGTCAAGAATTACACTTCCCTTGAAGATACACAATTGACTAGTACCATTACTGAAATGCATAACAACTTTGGGATAATTCATATGACCATATAATAGATCTATATAGATAGGTCTCTTTTTTTGGTACTCCTTAGTTTATTCTGTCGGTTATTTATTTTTGTGCCAATACACTGTCTTAATTGCCATCACTTTATAGTAAGTTGATATATTGATATTTGGTTTTATATATATAATATATATATATATATATATGTGTGTGTGTGTGTGTGTGTGTGTATATACATATATCCTTCACATTTATTATTATACTTTCAAATTTTTTAATATATATATATCCTCCACATTTATTATTCTTCTTTCAAATTGTTTAATATATTCTTGGCTCTTTGATTTCTATATAAAATTTAGAATTAACTAGTCAGTTAACACAAAAAGACATAACAAATTACATTAGGATTGCATTGAATCAATGTATCAATTTGGAAAGAATTGATAAATTTATAATATTGAATCTTCCAAACCCTGAACATGGTGTATACCTTTATAAATAAATGGGATTTATTTAATTTATCTTAATATTGATTTGTACCCTTCAGTGTAGGATATAGAGGTATTTTGTATATATTTTTAGATTTATTTCTATGTATTTGGTATTTATGTTGTATAAATGCTATTATTATTTAAAATATTTTATAATTGTTTTGTTGTATATAGAAATATAATTGATTCTCATATTTAGTGTTTGTATTTAACAATTTTTGCTAAATTATTTTATTAATTCTAATTTGTGTCAATAATATTATGGATTTTCTATGTAAACATGCTGCCTATAAATACTAATAATTTTATTTCTTTTTTTTTCTATTCTTAGACTTTTTTTCTCTTGCCTTATTGTACTAGATAAGACCTCCAGTACAATGTTACATTAAAGTTGTACTAGCAGATATCTCTTTCTTGTTCCTTAGTCCAGGGGAATATTTCTAATTCTTCACCATTGTGTATAACATTTGTTTTAATTTTCTGTAGATCCCTTTTAACCTTCTAAAAATTTTGCCTTGTTTCCTTGTTTGCTAGAAAATTTATCATGAATATTTTATATGTTATCTGCATATTGATATGTTCATATAACTTTTTCTTCTTTATTATAATGTTAATGTGAATTTAGAAATGTTTAACTAAGTTGAAATAAACCCCATTTGATAGTGATACAATATCCTTTCTATGTATTGAATTAAACGTTTAAGGATTTGGACATTTATATTTATGAGAGATACAGGTCTGTAATTTTATTTTCTATTAATAACCTTGTCACAATTTGGTATCTAGGTTATGCTCTTCTCATAGAACAAATAGATAAGTGGTTCCTCTTTTTCTATTCTTTGGAAGAGTTTTTGAATAATTGTTACTATCTCTTCCTTAGGTGTTTGAGAGAATTGATTAATAAAGACATCCACACCTGGAATTCTCTATTTCAGTAAGTTTTTAATTATCAAGACAATATATTTAGTGTACACACAATAATTCATATTTTCTATTACCCCTTATTTTAGATTTCTTTTGTGTTCTTTTTCAAGGAATTTGTCTATTCCATCTAAATTTTCAAATACATTGGCATAAAGCTTTTGCTTTCTTTCATTTTTTTCTGTTGGTATCTTTATTATTCTTTTTTCTTTTACATATCTTGGCTTCAGTTTGCTGTTCTACTTCTAGCTCTTTGAGATGGATACTTGTCATTGATTTTTTCAGTTTTTCTTCTTTTGTAATATATGAATTTAAAGTTATTAAACTTTAAATAGATTTTTACATCCCACAAATATTTAAATATTACATTTTTATGTTATTCAAAATAGTGCTCAAAATATGTTCATGTTTCCACTGTAATTTATTCCTTAACCCATAGGTTGTATTCTTAATTTTCAAAGGTTAAAGTATTTTTTAGTTTTCTTTTTTGTGGTTGGTTTCTAGAGTTATTCAGCTGCAGTCAGCAAACATATGCCATATGATACTCTGATACTTGCTGAGACTTGCTTATCACCCAGTCCATGGTCACTTTTGTTAAATGTTCCATGTGAACGTGAATGTATATTGTGCAGTTGTTTGATGTAGTGTCTTTATACTGTGTCAAATTTTGTTAATCATGATATTCAACTTTTCTGTATCTCTACTGATATATTTTTGTGTTGGTCTATTTGTTACTAAAATAAGTATGCTAAAGTCTCCAACTACAATTATGAGTTTGCATTTATGACTTTACCTTTTATAAATTTGGCTTTATGTATTTTACAGCTATGTCAGTGGGTATATAAAATTTATATTTATTACATCTTTGTATTGGGTTAAATCTTTTAGCATTATAAAATGTCCCTATTTATTTTTACTTATCTTAAAGTTAACTTTGTTTGACATTAGTTTAGCTCCATGAGCTTATTATCCATTAGCATACACACAGTCCCCCCTCTCCATTTAAAAAAAATAACCATTATATGTGTTTATATTTTAAGTGTATCTCCTATAAGCCACTGTGACATTTTTATGTTTTAAATGATGTATTGAGTCCATATGCTTTTTTGTGGTGAGAGCATTTAACATGAGATCTACTCTATAACAAACCTTTAAGTGTACCAAACAGTATTGTTAACTATCGGCACTATGTTATAGAGAAGATCTCTATAACTTGTTCATCTTAGTCCATTTGCTTTTAATGTAATTACTTTATATTTTGGTTTAAATCTAACATTTCATTTATTATATGTACCATATTTTTGTTCTTTATTTCTCCTTTATTGTTTTCCTTTGTATTAATAAAGCATTTTTATTACACATCATTCTCTATTATCTTATATATACATCTTTTATTATTATTTTGTGCTTATCTGAAAAATTAGAACATAATCCTTTGATTTATTGGTACTTATCACAAATTAGTATTTTTACCACCCAGACAATCCTGACATCTTATAACACTTTAACTCCACTTATTCCACTCATCTTTATGCACTATTACTACTATAAATTTTATATTTTATTAAATTTTTTTATTTGAAACTTAACAGATTACTATTATTATTATTATTACTATTATTTATAAATACTTTATGTTCTATACCCAAAACTTTTCTGCTTTATGCTCTTTTCTTAATTTTAAGTGTTTAATCTTGGGTCATTTCCTTCTACCTGAAGAATTCTTGCTTGTGTTTACTTTAGTGTTTTCTGCTGGCAATACAATTCTCACAGGTTTTGTTTATGTAAAAATGTCTTTATCTTATGTTCATTTTTGAAGAGTATTTTTGCTATATTTAAAATCCTAAATTGGCAGAGGTTTTTTTTTTTTTCTTTTAGAACTTTAAGTGTATCATTCCATTTTCTTTTGGCTTCCATCACTAATTTTCCCCTTTATAACAAGATAGAGGTTCAGATCACCTATGTAACAAATGAATATATAATCATTCATAACATTAAAAACATTCTTTGAAATAAAGAAAACTACTCAGAGATTTAAGTATATTTGAAATGTCCAATATTTTGAGACTGAGGCCACATCTGCAAAAAGCAGACATGTTGTGACATTTGGATGAATCTTCCCATTTCTCACTGTTCTTTGATTGTCTTTTCTAGTATTCTCCAAAGTGATGTGCATGTGCAAGAAAATCTATTGGAATGTGGGAATAGGATATTAGAACATCAATTTATATATTTATTTCATCTTTCAAATTTTTCTATCTTAATGTATGATTTATAAGGTATATTGTTACAGTAGAATATGAATTATAAACACATCACACATATTGAGTTGTGCGCAAAGGAAAATTTGGAAAGCATTACTTTAGACTATAGGAAGAAAATCAAAATCAACACAGGTGCAAAGTATTTTTCCTAGAATTTGAAAACAGCTACCCAGCCAGCAGGTCAGACTTACAAACTATTAAATTTCCAGGAGCCCAGACCATATAATCTTATAGCTACTCCACAGAATGAATGCGGTTTCAACACAGACTAATAGACCATTGATCAGTTGCCTTTTGGAAAGCAAAAAGCACAAGCTTGGATTATTTCATAAATTTATGAAGTTTCCTTTTTTAAGACTATTGAGAGCTGTGGTCCTTAACCAGAGTTGAGTATCCAAATAACCTGAGAAAGTTTTTAAATACAGACTTGATGAAGCCACACCCAGAGATTCTACTTCATGGATCTGGGAGCAGTTCTCAGGCATGATTATATTTTAAAAATTTCCAGGTTAATTCTGATGTTTACCTACAGTTGAGAATTACTGGACTAGAAATTTTTATTACTTAGTGTGCCCAAAATCTTTCCTAAGTAAGTCAATCATTATTTAATGATGAGTATGGGCCAGGATTTTGCTGGTATTAAAGTTGTACATAGGAGGTGAAAATAGATTTGACTCAAATATAAATACACTTGACCATTTTGGCCTATTTTGTTTGTTTCTTTGTTTGGTTGGTTATACAAACTTGATGGTTTAGATCAGTCAAAAAATAAAGTTCTACTGTCTATGAATATATAAGTATAATCTCAGAATTAGCAATGGTCATGATCTACTGTTTCTGCTAACAACAATAAGGAAGCTCTATTTTATTTATTTATTTATTTATTTATTTATTTATTTATTTATTTACATTTTTTATTGAATTATAGTCATTTTACAATTTTGTGTCGATTTCCAGTGTAGAGCACAATTTTTCAGTTATACATAAACATACATATATTCATTGTCACATTTTTTTTGCTGTGAGCTACCACAAGATCTTGTATATATTTCCCTGTGCTACACAGTATAATATTGTTTATCTATTCTGCATATACCTGTCACTATCTACAAATTTTGAAATCCCAGTCTGTCCCTTCCCATCCCCTACCCCCTTGGCAACCACAAGTTTGTATTCTATGTCTGTGAGTCTGTTTCTGTTTTGTATTTATGTTCTTTTTTTTTTAAGATTCCATATATGAGTGATGTCATATGGTATTTTTCTTTCTCTTTCTGGCTTACTTCACTTAGAATGGCATTCTCCAGGGACATTCATGTTGCTGCAAATGGTGTTATGTTGTCATTTTTTATGGTTGAACAGTATTCCATTGTATAAATATACCACCTCTTCTTTATCCAGTCATTTGTCAGTGGACATTTAGGCTATTTCCATGTCTTAATTACTGTAAACAATGCTGCTATGAACATTGGGGTACAGGTGAATTTTTGAAGTAGGATTCCTTCTGGATATATGCCCAGGAGTGGGATTCCTGGGTCATATGGTAAGTCTATTCCTAGTCTTTTGAGGAATCTCTATACTGTTTTCCACAGTGGCTGCACCAAACTGCATTCCCACCAGCAGTGTAGGAGGGTTCCCTTTTCTCCACAGCCTCTCCAGAATTTGTTATTTGTGGACTTTTGAATGTCTCTCCACATAATAAAAGCTATATATGACAAACCTACAGCCTGCATAGTACTCAATGTTGAAAAACTCAAAGGCTTCCCACTAAAATCTGGAACAAGGCTGCCCACTATCACCACTCCTATTCAACATAGTCTTGGAAGTCCTAGCCACAGCAACCAGGCAAGAGAGAGAAATCAAGGGTATCCAAAATGGAAAAGAAGAGATAAAAGTGTCACTGTGTGCAGATGACATGATACTATATATAGAAAACCCTAAAAAGTTCACACAAAACTACTAGAACTAATCGAATAATTCAGCAAGGTAGCAGGTTACAAGATTAATATACAAAAATCAGTTGCATTTCTATACACTAACAATGAAAGTAAAGAAAGAATACCCTTTAAAATAGCACACAAATGAAGCTCTATTTTAAAATAAATTATGCCTTGTGTATCTTATGTAGACATTATAATTATTACCAATTTAAATGACTACTTTCCAAATGAAAATATCATGGACCAGTTTCCCCTTTGTGTATGAACGGTTCAAAATACAGGTCAACATTAGTAGTTTAATTTAATTTAAGTTTTAAGAACATTAACATTGTATGATTTTTCTTCAGAATTTATCTAGGGAATTTAGAAAATAAATTCTACTTGTTTAGACATTTTCACTGGAAGATTACAATGGGGACTGGTTCAATTTACTGTTTTATATAATTAAGTAAGATATTTTACATATTTTAGAATTTGCAAAATAGTGTTTTTATTTCATCTTTGGTCCATAGTTTATTTTTGTTCAAGTTTGTGAAGAAAATACAGTCTGTTCATCTATAACTTAGTATAGGGGAAGCCAACTGTGATGCAAATTATAGATAGACATTATTAACTAAAGGATTCCAGAGAATGCATAAGATTTATCATATCATTACTATTGAAGGCATCTTAATAATAATAGTTATTATCACCATAGTACAAATTCAATTAAAGTATTTTCTTTTCTTTATTTTTAACAGGCAAGATGTAAACATCAGAATGTATGATAATTCCATACCAAGTAAGAATTTAGTCTTTTGAGTTCAAATTTATTTAGATTGTATTTTAAAATAATTTTAAGGAAAATGACTAGCATTTTCCATCTAATGTAATAAAGCTAATTTTTTTGTTAAAATTTAAGAGAGGCATATATGTTGATTGTGTGTTTAAAACATTTCTTGCCTTGAGGTGGATTTGTACTAGCTATTTTAAAGGAAAATATTCGGTTTGTTCTTCCTCATTGTAGAAGCTAACCTTAACTGCATGAGGTTTCCTTGTGTTTAAAATCTACAATTACAAAAATCAAAATAGAGAAGGAAAATATATTCAAATAGATAAAAGTGGACAGTTCACAATTTTAGGAAAGTTCTTAATATGCTGAGCTAAAATCCGCTTGTAATGCTACAACTTTTACCCCAGTTCTAGTTATTCTCTCAGAAAACACATATAAGAAATCTCTAACATTGTGATTAAGAGCATGGACTCTGAAGCCAAGATATCTGTTTGAATCTTAACTCTTCTATTTACGTTATGATTTGGGGCAAGTAACTTAACCTCTCTTGGTGATTTATTTTTCTATATCTATAAAATTATAAATTATATTACCTCATTCAAAGGGTTGTAATGATCAATGAGTCAACATACATAATGTGCTTAAAACACAGTGTAGCATATAGTAAGCACTATATAAGTGTTAGCAGTTGCACCTATTCTATTATTACTCTTACTGCTACTCTTTTATATAAAAGCTCTTTAAATATTTGAATATAATGATCACATCTCTCATTAATCTCCTCATTTCCAGGAGAACAATCCAAGTTATCACACCAATTCCTCTTTTGATAGCTTATGATCCTCCTGATCACTCTAATCTGAGTGCCCTCAAATGTGTATGTGCCCTTTCTTTAAATATGGTTCTGAAAACTGAATGCAGCATTTAGGTCTGTAGCCCTAATTGCTGTGGCTTGGGATGTTGTTGAGGTCAGAAAAAGGCTAAAGTAAGCACTTAGATTTAATCAATAGAGACTTTTACAGACTATGCTTGGGATTGTGCTAGCTAAAATGGGACTATAGAAGAAGAAGACAAGGGAGATTGCTAAGATGGTGGAGTAGAAGGACACATAGCTAACCCTTTCCCAGGTATACACACACAAAAAAACTGTATCTGCATTGAGAAAAATTTGCATGGAATATACACTGAACTTTGGCATAACGTCTCTGGCTTCAGAAATATAAGAAGTATTATCACAAACATGGGGAGAAGAAAAAGTAAAAGTTAATCAGTGAGGAACCTGTCCCCTAGGGAGGGAACAGCAAAGGAAGAAAAGTGCCTTCACTCTGGGAAGCCCCTCTCCAGCTGAGAGTTCAAAAGGGACAGAAAAAGAACTTCAGAGGCTTGGAGGAGAAAGTAGCAGTTGCTTGGCAGACAGAACTGAGAGAAACCAACATAGAGGGTCCCTGTGATCTCTAACCAAGATGCAAGGTGGTGGGGGTGGGCTAGGATTGGCTACAGGAACTCAGGCTTCCATGGACAAGTCCAGGGAGAGGACTGAGGCTTACTGCATAGAGGCAATCTTAGGTGGCTGGAGTGTTGTGCAGGCTGAGGCTGGGAGAGAGCACAAATCAGCCTGGGTCTCTCCACAGAGAGTACCACTGCTGGTGCACATGGAGGGAGGGGTGCAATGCAGCCTGACCATAGCAGACATCTTCATTAGCCCAGAGGGCATTGTTAGGCACCATTATTGGCAAGCGTTCTTATGAGAAAGGAGGTGGGGTTCAGACATAGCCACCTTCTCGGCTTGCTCTGGAGGGGCACAATTGCTGATGTGCAGCTCCTGGGCATAGGCGAGGCTGAAACCTGAATCCATACCCATGGTGGGTCCCATGAATTCAGAGGCAAGACTGAGATTTGATTCAAGCCCCAGGCAGCAATGGCAGATTTGCCTTCTGGTGCCTTTGTGGACCCATGCCTCTGAGACAAACAAGTGGAGTTCTGGCACGTGGCAAGGATGGGTTTGCAATTAACAGCAGGCTTGCATACCTTATACAGATGCCGGACTGGAGTCTGGGCTGACCTTATTGTGTACAGTGGATCCAGATGTGTGACTGAATGTACACTATGGCAGGTCCTAGTGCTCGACATCAGCAGATCTGCACTGTGTGCTCTGTGGATGCAGAACCTGAGGGATGCCAGAGTGGGTTGCTGACCTTCCCATGGCTGAGGCTGGGACAAGGGCAGTGTCAACAAAGTGTACTTGGTACACCTACATAACAAGTGATATATAACACCACAGAGGGCATTTCCCACTGCATATGTCCTGCAAACTCAGCTGCTTGTCTTCCAGCAGAAGTGCCCCAATGCTGCCTACCACACTTAGCAGCTCAGAAAACTGGAAACTTCTATTCCAACAACAGTGGAGCAAATCTGGCTCCATCAGGGCTGTGACATTCACAGGGCAAAGAGGAAGCCCCACTTAACAGCCAGGGCAGGCTCTGGTCACCAACCATGCCTACAATCAAAGTGATAACAGCCAGCACACACAGAGGAAAGATGTGGCCATGATCCGTACTAAAAAGAAACCTCTTGACAAAAAATATTACATATGCACAGTCTGCACAGTGATGCTCCCACTATTAAAAAACAAACAAAAACCCAGCCTTTCAAGACCAGAGTAGATAACTGTTACTCCTAAATTCATGGAGTCAGAGAAATATAACTGAAGTGAAGAAGCAGAGGAATCACTCCCACTTAAAAGAACAAGAGAAGTCCCCTGAAAGAAAGAACAATGAAACAGACTTTGACAGTTTACTACATCCTGATTTCAAAAAGGAGGCGATAGGAGCACTGAAGGAAATAAGAGAAACTATCAATAGAAACACAGAGTAGTATAAAATTGAAATAGAAACTATGAAGAGCAGCCAATTAAAATGAGAAAACACAATTGCTGAGATCAAAGCCAAGCTAAAAGTAGTCAAAAGCAGACTAAATGAAGCAGAACAAATAAATGATTTAGAAGATGGGATAATAGAAATTACCCAATCAGAACAACAGACAATAAGTAGATAAAAACCAATGAAAGCAATATAAGAGATGTATGAGATAATGTACAGTGTGCCAACCTATGCATAATAGGGGTCCCAGAAGGAGAAGAGAGAAAAAAGGGGAGCAAAAAGATATTTGAAGAAATCATGACTGAAGACTTTCTAAAACTGAAGAAGGAAACAGATATCCAATAACAGGAAGCACAGAAGGATCCAAACAGGATGAACCCAAAAAGACTTATACCAAGACATATTATAATTAAGATAGCCAAAGTTAAAGGAAAGATTCTAAATGCAGCAAGAGAAAAACAGAGTTAGTTACAAGGGAATTCCCAAAAGAATTTCAGTTGATTTCTCTATACAAACACTGCTGGCCAGAAGAGAGTAGCAAGATATATGCAAAGTCCTGAATGAGAAAAAACTGCAACCTAGGATACTCTACCCAGAAAGACTATACTTTAGAGTAGAGGGAGAGATAAAGAATTTCACAGACAAGCAAAACCTAAAATAATTCATCAATACTGAACCTATACTAAAAGAAATATTGAAAGATATTCTCTAAATGGAAAAGTAGCAGGAAGCTATAGAAACGAGAGAACCATAATTGGAAACGTGATAATTACAATGATCTGCAAGAGAATAAACCTGAAAAAATGACATCAAAATCATAAAAGGTGGTAGAGGGAAACAAGAAAATGTAGATTTTCTTTGCATTCTTCTTAGGATGTATTTGAGCTCATAAGACAATCAGATATAAAGCAAACAGATATAGTAAACAAACAGATATATTAATGAATTAACATACATGAAAAACAGGGTAACCACATACCAGAGGCATACAATAGAGTCACAAAAACCAAAAGAAACCAGGCTAATACAAAAGAAAATTATCAAACCCCAGAAAGTAAAACAAAATGGAAAATAAAAGAAGAAATACCAAATCGACTGGAAAACAAAAAACATGGAAAAAAACACATATCCTTTAATAATTAATGAAACTTTCAATAGAATAAATGCTCCAATTAAAAGACATAGAGTGGGAGGGCGACCAAGATGGCAGAGTAGAAGGATGCTCATAGCTCACCCTCTCCCATGAATACACCAAGAGTGACAATCACAGACCCATCCATCCACTCAGAACACCTGCTGAACTTTGACAAAATATCATCTTCTTCAAAAGACAAAATTCACAACAAATCAGGTAGGAGAAAAGTAAAAATGAAAGAAGAAAAAGGAAATTAGTGCAGACCTGTTTCCACAGGGAGGGAGCGGCAAAGGAGGAATAGTGCTTGTATGCTGGCTCCCCCCATCTTCAATGGAGAGGTCAGCGGGAGGGAGGGGGAACCTCTGAGGCTTGGATCTGTACAGAATAGCCTTTGTCTGACAGAACTAAGTTAAACAGGCACAAAGGGTCCCTTTGACCCCCAACCCTAGACACGAACCAGCAATGGTGGGACGGGACAGGCTGCCCAAGCTGGCTGGAAGACTGGGATCAACTGTACAGCAGCAACCTCAGGGGACTGCAGTGTGCCATGCACTGTGGCTGGGAGGGTATAAAGAACAGAACAGCCTGGGTCCTCCATAAGAATACAAAAAAAATAAAGCCACAGAGCTGGTGTGCCCTGGGGGGAAGGACACCATAGCCTCTGTCTCTGCAGACCGACGGCATCATTACTGGCACATTCTCTGGAGAAGAGAGGCAGAGCTCAGCCACAGCCACAATATTCTCAGGTGCAAGGCTCCCAGGTGGAGGTGGGATCAAAACCTGAATCCCTGAGGGGCTCTTAAACTTCATAGGTAGGACTGAGATTTGTTTACAGCCCCAGGCAGAGGGGATCAGTCTGCCCAGGTGCCTCTGTGAACTCACACCTCTAAGACAAATGAACAAAAAGTGGATTTCTGGCACACAGCAGGAGCAAGCACAGGTGCGGCTGTTTCCTGTGAGCCTGCCTACTGAGCTTGGACATGATGCTGCATGGAGAGAGGCACTGAATGGGAGAGCAATCTGCCCACCTACTGTGCATGGAGGACCTGGGATGCAGCACTGGGAGGGGGTATTACCAGCTCTCCTACCACTTCTGGAACATGATGCTGGGAGCAGCACAGACTGGTGGGGGCAGGGGTGTGTGTGACCCAAGGGATCTGGAATGAGCAAGTGGAGTTTGCACAGCAGGGCAAGGGAAGGAGCAGTGACGACCACAGAACAAAAAGGAGGCCCCACTCAATAAGCAGGGAAGGCTCTGGCCACCCATCACAACACCAGCAACACCCCCAACCAAAGTGATAACAGCCAAAAGGCACAGAAGGAAAACTTGGCAAACACCCATAATTAAAAAGGACCTCACAACAAAATTATTAGGAGCACACGGCCTACATAGGAACACATCCTCCTTCTTTTTTCTTTTCTCTTTTTTCATTTTTCATTTTTATTTTTTAAATTTTTTTATTCTTTTTATTTTTTAATCCCTTTTAAAATTTTCTATTTTTTTTAATTTTTCAAATTTTAAAAAAATTATCTCAGTTTCATTTGTTTCTCTTTGTTTTGTTCTTCTGCTATTGATTATACTGTTTTCAAATATTTTTTCTTTTTTTACAATTTTTAAATTTGTCTCAATTTGATTTTTGTTTCTCTGTTTTGTTCTTCTATCACTGATTATAAAGTTTTCAAATCTTTTTTCTTTTAAAATGTTTTCTTTCTATATAGTTATATTTATACATCCACTTTAAATAAATAAATAAACCCCTTCATGACCAGAGTAGATAACTGGTACTCCATAATCCATAGAGCCAGAGAAATATAAATAAAATGGAGGAGAAGAACCACTCCCAATTAAAACAATAAGAAAAATCCCCTAAAAGAGCTATCAATGAAATAGGCCTTGAAAGTCTACTACATCATGATTTCAAAAAAAGCAGTGATTAATGTACTGAAATAACTTAAAGAGATTGTGAATAGAGACAGATAATCTGTCAAAAAGGAAATTGAAACTATAAAGAGGAGCCAATTAAAAATGGAAAACTCATTTGCTGAGATAAGAGCTGAGCAACAAGCTGTAAAAAGCAGGCTACATAATGCAGAGGAATGAATAAGTGACTTAGAAGATATGATATCAGAGGTCACTCAATCAGAACAACAGAGATAAAAACAAATATTAATCAATGAAAACAATATAAGGGACCCATGGGATAATATATAGAGTGCCAATCTACATGTAATAGTGGTCCCAGAAGAAGAAGAAAGAGCAAAAGGAATTCAAAAGGTATTTGAGGAAATCATGACTGAAAATTTTCCAAATCTAAAGAAGGAATCAGATATCCAAGTACAAAAAGCACAGAGGGTCCCAAACAAGAAGAAACCAAACAGAACCACACCAAGACATATTATAATCAATATGGCTGAGGTTAAAATAAAGGAATGATTCTAAAGGCAGCAAAAGAAAAATAAAGACTTAGTTACCAGGGAAACCGCATAAGGCTTTCAGGTGATTTCTCTACACAAACACTGCATATATGTAATATATATGCACACACACACACACACACACACAAATATGTGGAAACAAACTGTATAACCTAGAAGAAATGGACAAGTTTCTGGAAAAGTACAGTCCACCAAGACTGAATCAAGAAGAAATTGGCCACCTGAACAAACCAATCACTAGAAATGAAATAGAATTAGCAATTAAAAAATCTCAGTGCAAGCAAAAGTCCAAGACCAGATAGCTTCACTGGGGAATTCTATTGAACATACAAAGAAGAGCTCATACTCATCCTTCTCAAACTCTTCCAGAAGACTGAAAAGGAGGGAGTACTCCCAAACTCATTCTATGAAGCCACCATCACCCCAATACCAAAACCAGAAAAAGACACAACCAAAAAAGAAAATTACAGGCCAATATCAGTGATGAATATAGATGCAAAAATCCTCAACAAAATATTAGCAAATGGAATCCAACAGCACATAAAAAACATCATATACCATGATCAAGTTGGGTTCATCCCAGGAATACAAGGATGTTTCAACATACGCAAATCAATCAGTGTGATACACCACATCCACAAATGAAAGGACAGAAACCATATAATCATCTCAATACATGCAGAAAAAGCATTTGATAAAATTCAACACCCATGATAAAAATCACTACCAAAGTGGGTATAGAAGGAACATATCTCAACATAATAAAAGCTATGTATGACAAACCTACAGCTGTGAAAGTACCCAAAGGTGAAAAAATGAAAAACTTCCCACTAAAACCTGGGAGAAGACAAGGTTATCCACTCTCACCACTCCTATTCAACATAGCCTTGGAAGTCCTAGCCACAGCAATCAGGCAAGACAAAGAAATAAAAGGGATCCAAATTGGAAAAGAGGTAAAATTGCCAATATGCAGATGACATGATACTATAGAGAGAAAAGTCTAAAAGCTCCCCACAAAAACTACTAGAGCTAATAAAAGAATTTGGAAAGGTAACAGGATACAAGATTAATGTACAATAATTGGTTGTATTTACTTACAATAATGAATAATCAACAGGAAAAGAAAGTAAAGAAAAAATCACTTTTAAAATAGCACCTAAAGTAATAAAATACCTAGGAATAAATCTGACCAAGGAGGTGAAAAATTTATACATGGAGAACTACAAAAGATTGATTAAGGAAATTCAAGAGGACTTAAAAATAGAAAGATATCTCATGCTCTTGGATTGGAAGAATCAATAATGTTAGATTTGTCATACAGCCCAAAGCAATCTATAGATTTAATGCAGTACCTATCAATTTACCTAGAACATTTTTTGTAGAGCTAGAACAAAACACATTAAAATTTATATAAAATCACAAAAGATGCAGAATTGCCAAAGCATTGCTGAAAAAGAGTGAAGCTGGAGGAATAATCCTCCCAGACTTCAGATAATACTATAGACCTACAGTAATCAAAACAGCATGGTACTGGTACCAAAAGAGACATAGAGATCAATGGAACAGAATAGAAAGACCATATATGAACCCACAAACTTTTGGTCAATTGATCTTTGACAAAGGAGGCAAGAACATACAATGGAATAAAGACAGTCTCTTCAGCAAATGGTGTTGGAAAAACTGGACAGCAGCATGTAAATCAATGAAGTTAGAATACTCCCTCACATCATACACAAAGATAAACTCAAAATGGCTTAAAGACTTAAACGTAAGACAAGACACAGTAAATTTCCTAGAGAAAAACAGGCAAAACATTATCTCACATACATCTCAAAAATGTTCTTCTTGAGCAGTCTACCCAGGCAATAGAAATATAAGCAAAAATCAATAAATGGGACCTAATTAAACTTACAAGCTTCTGCACAGCAAAGGAAACCATAAGCAAAACAAAACAACAACCTACAGAATGGGAGAAAATATTTGCAAAAATGAGACTGACAAGGGCTTATTTCCAGATTATATAAATAGACCATACAACTTAATAAGGAAAAAAAACAAAGAAACAAGCAACCCAATCCAAAAATGGGCAGATGACCTAAACAAGCAATTCTCCAATGAAGATATACGAATGATCAATAGGCACATGAAAAAAATGCTCATTATCACTAATTATCAGAGAAATGCAAATCAAAACCACAATGACGTATCACCTCACACCAGTCAGAATGGTCTGTGTGGTCAAAAGTCCACAAATGACAAATGCTGGCGAGGGTGTAGAGAAAAGGGAACCCTGCTACACTGCTGGTGCGAATGCAGTTTGGTGTAGCTGTTGTGGAAAACAATATGGAGATTCATCAAAAAACTAAAAATATATTTACCATATGACCCAGCAATCTCACTCCTGGGCATATATTGAGAGGGATCTTTAACTCAAAAAGACACCTGCACCCCAATATTCATAGTAGGACAATTTACTATAACCAAGACATGGAAACAACCTAATTGTCCATTGACAGATGACTGGATAAAGGAGTCATGGTATATTATACAATGGAGTACTACTCAGGCATAGAAAATAATAAAATAATGCCACTTGCAGGAACATGGATGACCATGGATAATGTTGTTCTAAGTGAAGTAAGCTAGAAAGAGAAAGAAAAATACCATATGATATCACTTATATGTGGAATCTAAAAGAAAAAAAGACAAATGAACTTATATATAAAACAGAAACAGACTCACAGACATAGAAAACAAACTTATGGTTACCAGGGGTTAAGGGGATTGGAAGGGATAAACTGGGATTTCGAGATTTGCAGATACTGACTGGTATATATAAAACAGATAAACAAGTTTATATACTGTATTGCACAGGAAACTATATCAATATCTTGTAGCTTATAGTTAAAAGAATATGAAAACAAATATATATATAATCATGTATGACTGAGATATTGTGCTGTACACCAGAAACTGACACATTTTAAACTGACTATACTTCAATTTAAAAAGAAATAGAGTGGCACACTGGATAATAAAATAAAAGCCTACAATATGCTGCCTATAAAAGAACCACTTTAGGGTGACAGACACACATAGACTGAAAGAGAAGATGGAAAAAGATAGTTCATGTAAGTGGAAATGACCTGAAAGCAGGGGTAGCAATACACATAACGGACAATATAGACTTTAATACAAAGGCCATAAAGAAAGATAAATAAAGACATTATATAATGGTAAAAGGGGTAAAACAAGAAGAGAATATTACACTCATTAACATATATACACACAGTGTAAAAAAAGAACCTAAATATATAAACAAATACTAACAGATATAAAGGGAGAAATTGATGGGGACAGAATAATAGCAGGAGATTTTAACAGCACACTAACATCATTTGACAGATCTTTGAGACAAAATCAATAAGGCGATGGAGATACTAAATGACACAATAGAACACTTGGACTTGGTTGATATTTTTAGGACATTACATCCCCAAAAAACAGAATATACATTATTTTCAAGTGCTCTTGTAACATTCTCTAGGATAGACCTCATACTCAGGCACAAAAGAAGCATCAACTAATTTAAGAGGGCAGAAATTATTTCAAGTATCTTTTCTGACCACAGTGCCATGAAACTAGAAATGAAACAGGAAGACAAATGAGAACAAAATGGGGAGACTAAACAATATGCTACTAAAAAAACAATAGATCAATAATGAGATAAAAAACAATTTAAAAATACCTTAAGACAAATGACACTGGAAACACAACCACACAACTGCAAAAGCAGTCCTAAGAGGGAAGTTCATAGCGATACAGGCCTTCCTCAAAAAATAAGAACAACCTCAAATAAACAACCTTACCTACCACTTAAAAGAATTAGAAAAGGAAGTATAAAAAAATCTTCAATTCAGCCAAAGGAAGTAAATAAAAAAGATCAGGGAGGAAATAAATAAAACAGAGATTAAAAACAATAGAAAAATCAACCAAAGCAAGACTTGTTTTTTGAAAGAGTAAACAAAGTTGACAAACCTCTGGCCAGGCTCATCAAGAAGAAAAGAGAGAGGACACAAATAAACACTGTAAGACAGAAAAATTGAGAGATTACAAACAAAACCATAGAAATACAAAATATCATAGTAGAATAATATGAACAACTGTATGTCAATAAATTGGACAACATAGAAGAAATGGACAAGTTTCTAGAAACACACAGTCCACCAAAACTGAATCAAGAAGAAATAGATCATTTGAGCAGACCGATCAATATAAGTGAAATAAAATTAGCAATAACAAACCTCCCTGCAAACAAAGGTACAATATGAAATGGCTTCACTGGGGAAATCTACCAAACATACAATATCATACTGATACTTTTCAAACTCTTCCAAGAGATTGAAGAGGAGGGAATATTTCCAAACTCATTCTATGAAGCCACCATCACTCTGATACCAAACTCACACAAAGACCCTACTGAAAAAGAAAATTACAGGTCAACATCACTGATGAACATAAATGCAAAAATCCTCAACAAAACATTAGCAAACAGAATCCAACAATGCATAAAAAAATATCATACACTATAATCAAGTTGGGTTCATCCCAGGGACATAAAGATGGTTCAACATATGCAAATTAATCAATGTAGTTCACCACATCAATGAAAGAAAGGTAAAAAATCACATGATCATCTCAACAGATGCAAAAAAAGCATTTGATAAAATTCAACACCCATTTATGATAAAAACTCTCACTAAAGTGGGTATAGAGGGAACGTATCTCAACATAATAAAAGCTGTTTATGACAAACCCACAGCCAACATAACACTCAATGGTGAAAAGCTGAAAGTCTTCCCACTAAAATCTTGAACAAGACAAGGATGCCCACTGTCACCACTTCTACTGAACATAGTATTGGAAGCCCTAGGCATAGCAATTAGACAAGAAAAGAAATAAAATTGATTCAAATTGGAAGAAAAGTGGTAAAATTGTTACTATATGTGGATGACATGACACTATATAGAGAAAACCTTAAAGGCTCCATGTAAAAACTACCAGAACTGATAAAAGAATTAAGGGTAAGGTAGCAGGATACAACATAAAGAAATCATTTCCATTTCTTTACAGTAACAATGATATATTAGAAAAGAAAAGTAAAGAAACAATCCCTTTTAGAATTTCATCCAGAAAATAAAATACTTAGGAATAAATCTGACCAAAGAAGTGAAAACCTTATGAGCAGAGAAATACAAAACACTGACTCAGGAAATTAAAGAGAACTTGAAGAAATGGAAAGATACCCCATGCTCTTGGATTGGAAGAATTAATATTATTAAGATGGCCATACTATCCAAAGCAATCTAGAAATTTAATACTATCCCTATCAAATTACCCAGGACATTTTTCACAGAACTAGAATAAATAATCCTCAAATTTATATGGAATCACAAAAGACACAGAATTGCCAAAGCACTACTGAAGAAAAAGAATAAATCTGGAGGAATAACCCTCCCAGACTTCAGATAGTACTACAGAGCTCCAGTAATCAAAACAGCATGGTATTGGCATAGAAATAGACATATGGATAAATGGAACTGAATAAAGAGCACAGAAATAAACCCACATACTTAATGGTCAATCATTGACAAAGGAGGCAAGAATGTATAATAGAAAAAAGACAGTCTCTTCAGCAAGTAGTGCTAGCAAAACTGGACACCCACATGTAAATCAATGAAGTTAGAACACTCCCTTACACCATACACAAAACTAAGCTCAAAATGGCTTAAATACTTAAACATAAGACACTATACACCTCCTAGAAGAAAACATAAACAAAACATTTTCTGACTAGAATCTTAGCAATGTTCTCCTAGGGAAGTCTACCCAAGCAATATAAATAAAAGTAAAAATATACAAATGGGACCTAATTAAAATTATAAACTTTTGCACAGCAAGTCACCATAAACAAAACAAAAATACAACCTACAGAATGGGAGAAACTTTTTGGAATTGATTCGACTGTCAAGGACTTAATTCCTAGAATAAATAAACAGCTCATACAACTTAACAAGAAAAAAACAAACAACTTAATCCAAACATAGGCAGAAGACTGAAATAAGCAATTCTCCAAAGAAGACATACAAATAGCCAATAGGTACATGAAAAAAAAAGACTCAGTATCACTAATTATCAGAGAAATGAAAATCAAAACTATAACGAAATATTACCTCATATCAATCAGAATGGCCATCATTAAAATGTCCACAAATCTTGGTTATCCCTTCCCATCCCTCCCCCCAGAAACCATAAGTTTGTATTCTATGTCTATGAGTCTGTTTCTGTTTTGTATTTATGTTCTTTTTTTTTTTTTTTTAGATTCCACATATGAGCAATCTCATATGGTATTTTTCTTTCTCTTTCTGGCTTACTTCACTTAGAATGACATTCTTCAGGAACATCCATGTTGCTGCAAATGGCATTATGTTGTCGTTTTTTTATGGCTGAATAGTATTCCATTGTATAAATATACCACTTCTTCTTTATCCAGTTATCTGTCAATGGACATTTAGGCTGTTTCCATGTCTTGGCTATTGAAAATAATGCTGCTATGATCATTGGGGTGGAGATGTCTTTTTGAAGTAGGGTTCCTTCTGGATATATGCCCAGGACCAGAATTCCTGGGTCATATGGTAAGTCTACTCCTAGTCTTTTGAGGAATCTCCATACTGTTTTCCACAGTGGCTGCACCAAACTGCATTCCTGCCAGCAGTGTAAACAAGGTTATACTGTATAGCACAGGGAAATATATACAAGATCTTGTGGTAGCTCACAGTGAAAAAGAATGCGACAATGAACATATGTATGTTCATGTATAAATGAAAAATTGTGCTCTAATCTGGAAATTGACAGAACCTTGTAAACTGACTATAACTCAATAATAGATAGAAAAAAAAGTCCACAAATGATAAATGCTGGAGAGGGTGTGGAGAAAAAGGAAGCCTCCTACACTGCTGGTGGTTATGTAGTTTGATGCAGTCATTATGGAAAACAGTAAGGGGATTCCTCAAATAACTAAAAATAGACTTGTCCTATGATTCAGCAATACCACTCCTGGGTATATATCCAGAGGAAATTCTAATTCAAAAAGATACATGCATTCCAATGTTCATAGTAGCACTATTTACGATAGGCAAGAATTGGAAAAAACCTAAATGTCCATTGACAGATGACTGGATAAAGAAACTATGGTGTATTTATACAATGGAATAATAATCATAAAAGAGAATAAAATAATGACACTTGTAACAACATGAGTAGTTCTGGAGATTGTCATTCTAAGTGAAGTAAGCCAGAAAGAAAGAAAAATACTGTATGATGTCACTTATTTGTGGAATCTTTAAAAAAAAAAAGGCACAAATGAACCTATTTACAAAACAGAAACAGACTTTCAGACAGAAAATAAACTTATGATTACCAGGGGGAATGAGTGGGAAGGGATAAATTGGGAGTCTGAGATTTGCAAATACTATTATATGTAAAATAGATAAAGTTTCTACTGTGTATCATGGGAACTATATTCAATATCTTGGAGTAACTTACAATGAATAATCATATGAAAATGAATATATGTATGTTTAGGTATGACTGAAACATTAAGCTGTACACCAGAAATTGACACAACATTGTAAACTGACTATACTTCAGTTAAAAATAGAAGTTAAAAAAAAATAAATCATATGTGCTGCAATCTAGCCAAAATTACATAAAGAAGAAAAGCAAGATAAAGGAAATGATGGAGATGTTTCTAAGGATCCAGGAATCCTCCCTACATTCCATTCCTACTGTTTGATTGTATTATTGCAACTATTATGATATAAGTAACTGTTGTGAAAACTGGTTTAATCTAGAACATAAAAGTATAAATGTCATGTTAGCAAAATGTATTGCCACATGGAGAAATCTGCTTTTTCCCCCTAACTGATATGCAAATATGCAAATAAAATACAAACTCCAGGAGGAAAGGTATATTTTTATTTATAATTTAATTTAATTAAGCAATATATTTTTTACTCAAGAATATTTCATGGCTGATGAAAGTTTGGTTATTAATGCAAACTGTTTATTATCTTCTGTCATTTCAGTCAATGAGTCAAGCAGAAAATTATGGAATCAACAATACTTCACTTTAACATTTCCCAAACCACCCCAGCCAGGTAGAAAAAAGAGATCAAGACCTTCAGAATTACAAATCACAGTTCCTGTAAGTATTGAAAAGGTCATTTTTAACTAAATCTAAGATGATAGAATATATAAATATAAATAAAATATAAGTCATTTGAATTTTGCTACCTATTGGAATCATATATTTTAAATGTATGATTCTCTGTAAAGCAGATTACCCCCAACTATTTCAGATTAAACTTTTATTTATATGTGGTTCTCCATTTCAAAGGCATTATATAGCACATAGGCTAGGCAAGCTGGAGAGTCTAATGCTGCAACTGATGGGATCTCTCAGGAAATATTTACCAGCTGCAAAAATATCTAAAATTTGAATCCTAGAAAGAGAGCCAATCTTGATGAGATTTCAAGGCCTCTCCATGTTCTTTAACCTGGCATTCACATACTAGATACACAGAGATTCAAGTTTTCTACTGTTTTTATAAAATGGAGTTAATCTGTTAATCTATCAAGTAACAGAAGCAGTAGCCTACAGAGCTCACCCATGGTGATGTCAGAATATACTTTAAAGCATCTCCCAAAGCAGAGTTACAGTCAATGCTTTATTCAAGGACCATTTATTACATTTGTAGAGATCCAAGTTTCATCCTTCTCTTTACAGTTTTCCTTTAAGCCCATATAACCATTTCACTGACTGGTGATGTCCCTACTGGATAGTTGAAGGATTATAACAAGTAAATGTAAAATTAGTCTATGTGGCCACTATGACAACCAGATTTGACAAAAGTTTGGGTGGGAGTGAAAAAAATACACTACTGCTAAACCAATTAATGTGGATAAAACACTTGTTTTATTTTATGTCTTTGTTTTTGGCAGTTCTTCTTAGAAGAAACTTAGGCTTTCAATTTGATCAGAGACCTGGAAAGCAAGAGTAGAAATCAGGCTAGGCCTCAAGCCTAGAGAATCATAGCATATCACAAGAATTATTATGACAATATTCAAGGGCATCAGCTTATTTCTTATCTAACTTGGGGCTGAAGGGTACACAAAATGTTTCAAAAGAGCTTTCCAGGTAGGACTCCAAAGGGAACCTACTATCAGTTGTGAGGACAGGACCTGAAATGTCATGGATCATTGTAGGCCTACTCTGATCCCAATATGAATCACTGAGGAAACTCTAAGGTTTCTCCTAAATTCATTTTATTTCCAAAATGGAATTATCTCACATACACAAACAAACACACACAGAACGCTGAAAAAGAAAAA
The DNA here is from genome assembly GCF_009834535.1 of Camelus ferus. Classification (NCBI taxonomy): domain Eukaryota; kingdom Metazoa; phylum Chordata; class Mammalia; order Artiodactyla; family Camelidae; genus Camelus; species Camelus ferus. The sequence continues at coordinate 54,020,095 of NC_045732.1, forward strand.
AAATGCAATTTTTAATAGATAGTTATTGAAAAGCTAGATTATTTCTTGGATTCAATATAAAAAGATATAACTTGCTCAAAAAAAAGCTTATCATTATTCTAATCAATCTTTTCAGAGACATGACAAAAGAAATTTAGAGGAAGTTCAGAAGCCAGCTCATATATGGATAAGGCATTCTTTAAGAAAAAATTTTCCGAGGCCATCTATTTACTTAACTGTCAGGAGACAGACTTCATTCAGACATCCTTATTCTCCTATAACCCATCCTAAAAAGGCACAAACTAAAAGGTCCAAAGATGACAATAAAGGAACAACTTTGAAGAAAGTTTCCAAAAAAAATACAGGCTCACGTGAAACAACTCCAGAATACAAGAAAACAGTAAATGATGATAAACCTAAAAGAGGAAATGAAACAGATAATACTCCATCAAAATCATCCCATGAAAGTAAACTATCTGAGAAGTCAAAGTGTAAATCAGAAACAATCCCAGAATCCAAATATTCTAATTCAATCTCAATAAAACATCAAAAAAAGGATAAGAGAGATTCAAAAAATTCCAAGGAGACAGATATTGAATCCATATGTACAAAGAAGTATTCTAAGAGCTCAAAAAACAATTTGGATGTCAAATCAGAGACTAGCTCAAAAAGTAGTTCAAATATGGATTCAGTGATGTGTTTTGAAGAGTCTGGTGCTGAACCCATGGAATTTGATATGTGGTTAAAGAATTACTCACAGAACAATTCAAAGAAGCCTCCAAAGAAGGATGCAAAAAAGGATGCAAAGAAGGGTTCTGATGCTGAATCTGTAGATTCAAAAGATGCAAAGAAAGAGTCAAAGAAGGGTAAGAAAGATGGTAAAAAAGATGATAAGAAAAAGGGTGCAAAGAAGGATGCTGGGTCCACTGATGCAGAATCTGGAGACTCAAAGGATGCAAAGAAAGATTCAAAGAAGGGTAAGAAAGATGGTAAGAAAGATGATAAGAAAAAGGATGCAAAGAAGGATGCTGGGTCTACTGATGCAGAATCTGTAGACTCAAAGGATGCAAAGAAAGGTAAGAAAGAGTCAAAGAAAGATGAGAAGAAAAAAGATGCCAAGAAGAATGCAGAGTCTACTGATGCAGAATCTGTAGACTCAAAGGATGCAAAGAAAGATTCAAAGAAGGGTAAGAAAGATTCAAAGAAAGTTGGCAAGAAAAAGGATGTCAAGAAGGACACCAGTTCTACTGATGCTGATTCTGAATCTGAAAGGGATTTTAAAAAGGGTAAAAAAGATTCAAAGGAGAAGAAAGGTTCAAAGAAAGATGTCAAAAAGAAGTCTGCAATGAAGTCTGAAGAGTCTACTGAAACTGAGTCTGACTGGGAGTCAAAGAAGGATAGAAAAGATGCAAAGAAAATTATGCAAGATTCAAAGAAAGGCGCCAGGAAGGATGCAATAAAGGATGTAGAGTCTACTGATGCTGAATCTGATGTGTCTTCCAAGAAAGACCTAAAGAAGCCCCAAATAGTCAGAAGCTCAGATGCTGAATCTGAAGAGTCACTGTATAAACTTGGGCCTAAAAAGAGAGAAGCTGATGAATCAGATGCCACATCTACAGATTCAAAGAAGGAAGCACAGAATCTAAAGAGAGAATTCAAAATGCCATCCAGAAGGACTACATTCAAACAAAAAGAAGAAAAAATAGGTGCAGGTAGAGTTCCTCCATCAAGGGAAAGACCACCACTACCTCCTTGTGAGCCTTTACTGCCATCACCTAGGGTCAAACGTCTCTGTCAGTGCCAGATGCCTCCTCCACCTCCAAAACCGAGATATGCTCCTTTGGTATGTTTATTCCTGTTTTATCTTTAGAAAAAATTGGATCAAAAATGACAGATTTTAAAAGTTTAAATTTATATTTTTTCTAAAGAGTAGTTCTCTTTTACTGGAATGTTGACAAGTTTAGGTCTCACAGATGAGAAAGATGAAGAGTACTTCAAAAGGACTCAAAAGTTGCAAAACAAATGCCAAAAAGTGAAGAATAATATTTACTTTGGAGCAGAGAATTGGCTTGTGATTTAAGAAAACATTTATAATTACTTGTAAAAAGAGTCATATTACAAAAGTGGTTAACTATTTTATACTTAACATTAAACAAAAATGAAAATTGACTAAAACTTCTAAAGGACAGATTTAAGTGAGATATAAAGACATTCCTAGGAGGTTGCTGAATATAGCAAAAACTCAACCAAAATTCAGACATAGCAGGGTAGAAAAATAACATACTAGGATACAGATATGCAAAAAATTGTTTAATCCATATCTGAACTAAATAAACTTTTTTATGAACTGTCATTCTTACTGCTAATTAGGAAAAGATGTTAACTTGCCAGAAGTGACTAGGTCTTCTTTGGTTTATAACAGTCTCTTTGAGGTTAATCCAGTCTTTTTGGAGATACTCTGGAAATTCAGAGTTTCTATTTCTCACTTCCCAAGGATCTCCCCTTCAATCCCCTTTCTTCCAAAACCTGGCTGTAAGGGGAAGCTTAGTTAGACATCTCATTTTGGATAGAAGGGCTCCTGTTCCACTGTTGTCCTCCCTTGCTGGCTCTCCGATTTTTGGTTGAGGTGCATTCATTTGAATGGTTTCTGGTCTCTGTTTCCTCTGCTTTCACACAGTGTTGTCTATTCTTAGCATGGTAGGTCTGATGCTATCTGTCCTGCTAAACTCAGAACATCTGTATATTGTGGCTGATTCTTGACCTTGATCCTTATAATTAATTAATTTTCTCCCTCCTTTTCTCCTATTCCTCCCAGTCCTCTTATTCTTCCTTCTCAAAGGGCTTCTAGTATCTTCTAGATCAGTGAGAATCTCCCTTTACCTTGTGTTTCAAGTTTTTCTATCCCTGGTTTATAATAAAATTTTATGTATTGATCTTCATTTGCTCTTCATATATCTTCCATTTGGGGGAGGGATTTATAAATCCTTTTATCTCTCTCAAAAAGCCTGAATTTCTCTTGCTGGACTTAATATGTCAGCTTTGATACTCAAAGCTGATTAATGACTCCCTTGTTCAGGGGTCAGCTTAGAGATTGAGTTAATGAGTGGATAGCCAATAGAGCAACAAAATTTATATGAAATGAAAATGTATTTGTGGATAATTTTAAGGTAAATGAAAAAAATGGACCCTCAAAAAGCTGAATTCTTTTCCAAAAGCATTTTTTTATGAAAAATAAGTAAAATACAAGAAAACAAGTTGGAGCCAAGGGTTAATTTTAATTGTAAGAAACAATTTTCAGGGCATGTTCTGGGCTTATATATATTCATACTAAGTCTCTTTAATACACTTCTGTCTGCATGACTACCATCCAGTTAGGATCTTCCATCCCTATCACTTAACTGAAACTATTCTTTTCAAGATTACCAAATACTTTTTGTAACCACATATTCTGGTTTCTCTTCTCTCCTCATGTTACTTTACAATCCAGCAGCATTTAAATCAACCTTTTCTTCTTTTTAAAAACACTTACTTTACTTGACTGTATGCTTTCCTGTTTTTCTCCCTACTTACTAGTTGTATTTCACCACCTTTATTGTATCCTACTGTTCTTCCCCTTTAATGTTGATATGATATAAGACTTGGTCCTGGGCCTTCTCTATCTAAAATTCTCCCTTGGTGAGTCCATCCAATTCAATAGTTTTAAATACCAACTATGTATTGATGACCCCAAAATTAATATATTCAGCTTTGGTCTCTCCAATGAATCCTAAATTATTTATATCTAATCAACTACTTGAAATTTTCAGTATAGAATCTACTAGGCATCTCAAACCTAACATATTCCAATAATACTCAACTCATCCTAAAACCTATTCTTCCCCAGTATTCTCCACCTTAGTAAGTGGCACTGTTGTCCACTCATTTGATCTTTTAAAACCTGGATGTAATCTGTGATTCTGCTCTTCTCCTCATCCCCCACATGTAATCAATCAATAAGACTTGTCTACCATAACTCCAAAATCTATCATGGATCAGTTCACTTCTTTCCATCTCAATCACTACCACCTTAGTGGTCCCCATCATCATCATCCTCTGCTGAAATACTGCTGAAATACTAATCTTGCTACCTCTACTCTCCACTGCTTAAAACACTCTAGTGGTTTCTCATTACATTCAGAATAAACTAGGTGTCTTACCTTGGATTGCAATGCCTACATTATTCAGTCCTTGCCTATTTTCCATCCTCATCTTGAACCAATTTTCTATTTCATTTTATGATCTAGGCAAACTAGCATTCTTTTTGTTTCTCATACACATTAAGATTGTTTTCTTGCCAAGCATTTGCATATGCTATTCCCTCTGCTTGGAATGCTTCTCCCCAGATCTTTGCACGACTAATCCTTCTCATCATTTAGTTTTTCAGATTAAATATTATATTATCTCTTTAGAGAAACCTTCCCTGATTAGCATATCCTACGTCATCCCCTCTTGCAACAATACTCCAGTCACTCTTCTAACCCTGAATCTTACTTTATTCCTCTTCATAGAATGTATCTTTATATAAAATTCTATATTTATTTATTTGCTTATTAATTATATTCATCATTTGAAATCAGGCTCCATGCAATAGTGAACCTGATCTGTTTTATCATTCCTTTATCTGCAGTTCCAAAAGCAGCACGTGGCCTACATTTGATCAGTTAAGAAATTTGGGCTCTCTAAAATAGCTGCAGATCATATCACCCTAGTGGCTTCTGACATCCATTTACCCAAGCATTTCTACTCTAGCAATATTAGACTAAAATGACCAAACAACAAACATTTTGGAAGTGGGGCAGAGAAGTCACAATAGAACAGTTTACATTCTAAGCGGATGTCTGAAAAGGAAACATATGTATCCTTCTTGCATGTGTGTGGGGAATTTATGATGAGACTGTGTCATGTATCTTAGGTCTCTTTTAGTATGAGTTTGAAGAACCATGCCCTTACTCCTTCCACCAGAGTCCTGTTGGTTCTCATAGCAGCACATAAGTAAGGCTAGTGCCTTGTTTCAATGTCACCTCTGTTTATACTCCTGGATTTAAAGAATTCACACTTGAAATTATGTTTGTAAAGCTTGACATGATCTTCCACTATGGATGAAGAATTCATTATATTCCACTTACTGAGGTGGAAAACTAGAGTGTTAAGTTTAAAGTGTTTTGTTTTCCATTCTAATTTTTTCTTTCTATTTTTTTATTTAGAAATAATTGAGATACATCATTATATTAGTTTCAGGTATACAACATAATGATTGGATATTTATATCTGTTTAGAAATTATCATCACAATAAGTCTAGTTAACCTCCATCAATGTGCATAGTCACAAAATATTTTTATGTGTGATGAAAACTTAAAATCTACTTTCCTAGCACTGTCAAATATACATATGGTATTATTAACTAACGTTACCCTACTAAATGTTGTATCTCCATGACTTATTTGTTTTATAGCTGGAAATTTGTACTTTTTAACCCCTTTCACCCATTTTGTCTACTCCCCACCATCTCCACATCTGACAACAACCAATCTGTTCCCTGTATCTCAGTTTTTCTGTATCTCTGTTTTTCTGTTTTTGTTTTCGGTTTTTTAATTGTTTCTACATATAAGCAAGATCATACAGTATTTGTCTTTTTTCTGTCTAACATTTCACATAGTGTAATTCCTCAGGTTCCATCCATGTTGTTGCAAATGGTAAGAATTCCTTCTTTTTATGACTGAATAATGTTCCAATGTGTGTGTGTGTGTGTGAATATACATATATATATATATATATATATATATATATATATATATTCTACAATTTTATTTATTAATCAATTGATGGATACTTACATTGTTTCTATGTCTTGGCCATCTTAAATATTGCTGCAATGAACATGAGAGTGCGTATATCTTTCTGAGTTATTGTTTTCATTTTCTTCACATAAATACCCAAGAGTGGAATTTCTGGGTCATATGTTGGTCCTATTTTCAATTTTTTGAAAACCTCCATACTACTTTCCCTGGTGACTGCACCAATTTACATTCCCACCAACAGTACACAAAGGTTCCCTTTTCTCCACATCCTCACCAACACTTATTTCTTGTCTTTTTGATAACAGCCATTCTAACAAATTTGAGGTGATATCTCATTGTGATTTCGATTTACAATTCCCTGATGATTAGTGATTTTGAGCACCTTTTCGTGTGTCTGTTGGTCATCAGTGTGTCTTCTTTGGAAAAATGTCTGTTCAGATCCTCTGCCCATATTTTAATTGAATTTTTATTTTGCTATTGAGTTGTATGAATTATTTATATATATTTTATGTTAACCCCTTATCAGATATATGATTTGCGAATATTATTTCCCGTTCTGTAGATTTGTCTTTTCATTTTGTTAATGGCTTCTTTTATATGCAGAAGCTTTTTAGTTTGATGTAGTCCCACTTATTTAGTGTTTTTTTTTTTTTTTGTCATTGCTTTTGCTGTTAAATCCCAAAAATCATCACCAAGACTGATGTTGAGATGCTTCTCTGTGTTTACTCCTAGGAGATTTATGTTTTCAGGTCTTAACATTCAAGTCTTTGATTTGTCTTGAGCAGATTTTTGTGTATGGTTTATGATAATGGTCCATTTTCATTCTTTTCCATTTGGCTGTCCAGTTTTCTCAACACAATTTATTGAAGAGACTGTCTTTTCCCCTGTATATTCTTGGCTCATTTGTTGTAAACTAATTGACAGTATCTGCATGGGTTTATTTCTGGATTCTCTATTCTGTTCCATTGATCTAAGTGTCTCTTTTTTATGCCCAAACTATGCTGTTTTGATCACTATAGTTTTGTAATATAGTTTTAAATCAAGGAGCTTGAAGCGCCCTGCTTTGTTCTTTTTGCTCAAGACTTCTTTGGCTATTTGGGGTCTTTTATGGTTCCACACAAATTATAGGATTGTTAGTTTTATTCTGTTAAAAATGCCATTGGAATTCTGATAGTGATTGCGTTGAACCTGTAGATTGCTTTAGGGAGTACAGGCATTTCAACAATATTAATTCTTTCAGTCCAAAAGCACAGAATAGCTCTCCATTTTTTGTGTATTCTTCAGTTTCTTTTATTGTTGCCTTATGGTTTTCAGTGAACAGGTCTTTCATCTCCCTGGTTGAGTTTATTTCTAGGTACTTTATTATTTTTGATGCAACTGTAAATGGAATTGTTTACTTAATTTCTCTTTCTGTTGTTCATTATTAGTGTAGAAAAATGCAATGGAATTTTGCATATTGATTTTGTATCCAGCAGCATTATTGAATATATTTGTTAGTTTGAACTATTTTTGGTGGCGTCTTTAGGATTCTCTATATATGGTATCAAGTCATCTCCAAATAGTAACAGTTTTACTTCTTTTCTGATTTGGATGTCTTTTATTTCCTTCTCTTGCATAACTACTCAGGCCAGGATTTCCAATAGTATGTTGAATAAAAGTGGTGAGAGTGGCATCCTTTCCTTGTTCTTGATCTCAAAAGAATAGCTTTCATTTGATATCACTGAATATTATGTTATCTGTGAGGTTCTTATATATGACTTTTATTATGTTGAGGTATGTTCCCTATGGAACACTTTATTGAGTTTTTATTATAAATAGATGTTTAATCTTGTTAAATGATTTTTAAGTCTATTGAGATGACCATATGTTTTTAGCCTTCATTTTATGAATGCAATATATCACATTGATTGATTTGCTGATATTAAACCATCCATCCATCCCTAGAATAAATCCCACTTGATCATGGTATATGATTCTTCTAATGTATTGTTGAACTCAATTTGCTAACATTTTATTGAGGATTTTTTGCATCTATGTTCATCAGGGATAGTGATCTCTTTTTTTCTTGTGGTGTTATTGTGTGGTTTTGGTATCAGAGTAATGCTGGCATCATAAAATGAGTTTGGCAGTGTTACTTCCTCTTCTATTTTTGCAAGAGTTTGAGAATGGTTGGCATTAATTGTTTAAATATTTGGTCAAAGTCACCAGTGAAGCTGTTTGGTCCCAGACTTTTGTTCGTTGAGTGGTTTTTGATTACTGGTTCAATCTGCTTACTAGTAGTAAGTCTGCTTAGCTTTTCTATTTCTTCATGATTCAGACTTGGTATGTCATATATTTATCTCTTTCTTATAAGTTGTACAATTTGTCAGTGTATACTTGTATGTGGTAGTCTCTTGTGGTCATTTGTATTTCTGTTGTATTTGTTGTAGCAGATGTCTCCTCTTTCATGTCTGATTTTATTTGAATCAGCTATATTTTCTTCTTGGTGAGTCTAGCAAAGATTTATCTTTTATTAAAAATCTTTTTCTAGAACCAGCTCTGAGCTTCACTGATCTCTTCTATTGTTCCTTTAGGCTCTGTTTCATTTATTTCTTCTCTGATCTTTGTTATTACCTTCTGTCTGCTAACTTTGGGCTTAGTTTGCTCTTCTTTTTCTAGTTCCTTGAGGTGTAAATTTAGTTTACTTAAGATTTTTCTTGTTTCTTGAGGCAGGCATTTATCATTATGAACTTCCTCCTTAGATCTGCTTTTACTGCATTCCAAGTGTCTTGGTAAGTTGTAATTCCATTTTTATGTGTCTCAAGGTATATTTTGATTTCTCTTTTTATTTCTTCTTTGAAATATTCATTGTTCAATACCGTGTTGTTTAATCTCCACATGTCTGTGATTTTTCCAGTTTTCTTCTGGTAATTGATTTCTAATTTCATGCCACTGTGGTTGAAAAAAAAAGTTTGATATGAATTATTTCTTCTTAAACCTATTAAGACTTGTTTTGTAGCCTAACATGATCTATCCTTGAGGATGTTCCATGTGCACTTGAGAATAATGTGCATTTCACTAATTTTGCATGGAATATTCTGTATATATTGGTTAAGTTCATCTTGTCTAATGTGTCATTTAAAACCAATGTTTCCTTATTGATTTTCTTTCTGTATGATTAATTTTTATTTATGCATTTTAGTAATAAAAGTAATACAAATTTATTACAAAAAATAAAGCAATACAAATATATAAAGAAAATTATATACCCTCATGCCTACTCCATAGTTCCCTACACTTGCATCCTCTTGCAGTAATCTATGTTAGCAACCTGGTGTCCCTTTTTCATTTATCATCTTCTTCTATTTAGAAACATATGTAAGCAGATAGATTGATAAATGGATAATTTGTTTTGACTAAAATAAAACTATTCATGTGCAGTACTTTATAGCTTACCTTATCACTCAATGTTATCCTGGTCATCCTTCTAAGCCAGTAGATATATATCTAATGTTATTGTTTTTATTTCCAACTTATTTATGACCACATACATAATTTTGTGTAATGGGATATTTTACATTCAGATTAGTTTTACTTCAGTCTTTTAATTTTGTTTTCTCCCCACTCCCCATTTCTACTTTCACTCATTGCTTCCTCTTATCTCCTCCGTAGATAACACTTATCAACAACCTACTATGTATCATTCCATACTTCTCTCCAAGACTTACTTTACTATATCAAACTTTCAAGCACACTCACATACACACATACACACACACACATACAGGGTGGGGAGGATTAGAGGATGGGAGGAGTGGTACAGAGATCAGGAGAGAGAGTGAAGGTTTGTTACCATTTTATTTAAAGACAATGAAATAATACATACTTCTCTCCATCCTGGTCAGAAATAGCTGTTTTGGTTCTTACTTTTGCCATTCTAATGGATACAGAATTACTTCATTGATACTTTAATTTGTGTTTCCTTGATTACTATTGAGTTTTAACATCTTTTGAATGTTTTGTGTCTGCTTGAGTTTAATAATTTCAGAATTATTTCTTTGTATCCTTTGTTTATTTTTCTCATTATTTATGTCTTTTTTTATCAATTTATGAAACATTCTTTGTGTATTTAGAAATTAATTCATCTGTCTTCTTTTTGGATTGTCCACAACTGTCATATATCCATTGATTTTTTTCATGGTTTATTTTGCCATACAATTTTTTTTTAATTTTTATAAAGTCAAATATATCTGTAATTTCTTTTATTTATTCTTGGCTTTCTATATTGGTGGAAATTATCTTCTCCATAGGATAGTTTTCAGTGGGGACTAAAAAAAAAAAAAAAACCACAAAAACTAGTCCTCTGTAAATAATAAATTGTCATCAACTCCAAACTTCTGAGCACTGTGATAATTGAGGTTTTATTGCACTGAAATACATTTTTAAAAAGAGACTTCCTAATATCTCCCAAAATAATTAAAGTTGTTGGAAAATAGAAAGTGCCATGCATGTTGTATAATTTAATGGCCACTATCTATAGTTTTGGAATCAGACAACTTTAATTTGAATCCTTACTCTATCACTTAATAGTGGGATACTTTTAGGGAACTTTCTTTATCATTTGGAGCATTATTTTCCTCAAATGTAAAATAGGGCAATAACAGGACATTCCTTATAGGAAAATGAAGAATATAAAGTACCTAGTATAGGATCTGGTATTGTATTATTGCATATTCATGGAGCCCCAGTATTATTAAGATTCCAAAAATAATGACACATATAGATTTTAATTTCATCCAGGCTATATGAACACAGGTAAAAGAAACCAACTCAGTACAAATTGTTTAAGTCAATAAATAAACCAATCAATATTTTAATTGTCACCTTCTGCTCAATAAAATCAACTGATATCTTATTTCATTCTCTAGCAGGTATTGTCATTTACTGAGTGCACAGACGTTACATGGCATTTTACTCAATACTAGGCATTTGATTAAATAACATCTTGTCAATTTCTACAGTTAATTAAGGGGCCAAAAGAAGATCAATCAAATAACTAGAAAATCCAAAAAAGGAGGCTACAAGATGATTCATTGTTGTTACTCCAGGAAAGTAGATGTTATCTGCATAAATTTAGAATGCACTTCAAAGTACTTATTCTATCTGAAATAAGTCAAACACAAGTTCAAGTTAAACAGATAGGGACTGTAGAACTGTGGGGCCTGGTTTAATTTACACTTTTTTTTTTTTTCCTGAAACACATGCTGCTTCATGATAAAATAAGATAAGTAAGTCCCTTTCCTACTTTGGGCCTGTTCCTTCATCTCCAAAATGAGGACTCAAACCTAGATGAACTATAAATTGAAACAGGTGTGGAACAGCATAGTAGGAGGGTTTTGGTGTTCTCTAGTGGTGCCTGAGAGAAGTAGGCCATATGTTTTCCCATAATTGACTTGGAAAAGGGATGGAATAGGGATGGAATAAGGATACCCCTAATGAGGTAGCAGAGATGACTGAACTACTAGAAGTCAAGAAATAATAATGACATTGAATGAAAACCTTATAGAATCCTTCTTAGGAAAGGATAGAGGAATTCTTAGGTACCACTCTGATTTCTAGAGTTTTTGGAAAGAATTCAAAGATGTATACACAATACAGAGTCATGACTTAGGAGGTCACTTTTTTTTCTGACACTGTAATTACCTAATTTGATCCTTTTTTTTTTTTTCCCAAAGCTACAGTTGTTTTTAATTTGAAGCCATCTCATGGCATTTGATGATGAGATTTAGTATAGTGTAATGGCCCAGACATAGAGAAAGACATAAGTACATATTAATGTTAGTTTGTTTTTATTTTGTTTGCTGGTCACTTCCATATCTCTAAATGATGTATTTGTATGGTTTCTTCTCAGTTGTACACGTTTTCTATTGGTTTTCTTCCAAAATGGATGAAGATTTTATTCATCTGCATCATTCTCTCTCCCCTCTTTCTAATATGTTTCTATCTTTGTTTTTAGTTCATTTATTAGCTACCTTTGTAATTCTAATTTTGTATTTTTAACTTTTTTCTAAGTGCTTTTGTCTCTTTAGTTCTCCTTTCTTATCCCTTTTCTCTAGTTATTTTTTAAGTGCTCTATTAATAGTCCCCTGTAATAACTTTTACCAAGTACTATGGCCTTGTCTCCATCCTCATTACTTTATGACCTCTTGCTTTCATTGGAAATGTGTCTCCCCCTCAGCTTTCCTGAATTTCTACTACTTTGGTTTTCTTTTGTCCTTTCTAACCACTATTTATCTATATTCAGTTCTGTCACTTCTTAGACCTCAAAGCTGTTTCCTATGGTTCAGTTTTTTTTTTTTTACTTGTCCTCTTCTCTGTATACTATCTTTGTAAGCTTTCTTCTATTATTATAGCTTCAATTTTCACTTTTCTGTAGGTATTTCCAAATATGTATCCCTAAACTATTTTCTCATCCATACTGTTGTTGGCTATCTCTTATTTTCTATCAATTTCTAAGTTGTAGGAGACAGGAAAAATGGATTTGAGATTTAACTCTACCATTAAGTAGTAGAGTTTTGTTTTGTTTTGTTTTTTTTCATGTGGGATTTGGGTTAAGTCATCTGACAATGAGAATAACAATGCCTAACCTACTCACTAGAACAAACTGCTATTAGGTTCAAATTAGAAAGTGGGTGTGAAAGAGTTGTGTAAATGCTAGATCACCAAAACAAAGGTAAGACTTTATTAGTGTTATTACTGTCTTTATGACTTCACTTATATTATTCTCCTTTTTTTCTACAATTGGGTTCCCATCTGTAGTTGTCTTCTTCAAAGCTCAACTTCCCCTAAGAATCCTATGACACTTATTGTTATCTATTCATTGGATTGATGTTAATATTGTCTTCCAACCAGACTGAAAGCCCTTCAAGGGCAGGAACCAAATCCTTTTTATTAATCATAGCACCCAGAACATTTTTTGGCATGTAGAAGATAGTTAATATATATATTTGACTGATTACATTTGAAAATTTTCCAGACCAAGCTCTGGTTTTATTATTTTATAAGTTGAAAATTTATATTTAGAATATATTTAGAATAATTTGTGGTACTCAGTAAATTGTCCATCGTCATTTCTTTGTTTCATCTGTCAACAAATATTTCTTGAGCAAATATTCTACGTCAAACACTGAGTTAAACAGTACAGATACATACCTATTTCTGTCATAAAACTTAAGCTTTTCCCCCAGGAAATGAAAATGCCTACAGCTCATCTTTCAATTGTCTTCTCTTTTGAAACTAGAATAGAAACATGAAATATCACATGAACATCCCACCTTTATATTCTATCCTTATCTACTTTATTCTTGAAAACTAGAATTATAGGTCTTTAGAAAAATATTTTATAAATTTCAATAATTAAGATGAAAACATTAATTTTGAAAGGAATAGATAATTCCCTTGTCTTGATAATAGCTATCTATCAAAAACTTACAGAAAACAGTTAAATAAAGTCAAGATATATTTTCATTAAGATCAAGAATAAGATTAGGATACATTAGAGACATCTTTAATTCTTTTTCTTTCAAAACTCTTATTGGATCCTGTTACCCCAAGATGTATCTAAAATCTGATCACTTCTCATCAACTATATTGCTGTCACCCTGGTCCCAGCCACTATATATCTCTCCTATATTACTACAGTGGCCTCCTAAGAGATTTTCCTGCTTTTAATCATTCCCCTTTATATTCTCAGCACTGCAAATAGAGTGTTCCTTTGGAAAATGTACATCAGATCATGTCAGTCCTCTGCTTAAAACTTTGCAGAGCACCTGTTAAGAGTGATTCAAATGCTCTGAATCTTAATTGTGGTAGTGCTTTGACAAGTGTATATATCTGCTGAATTCAGCAAGCTGTACAAATAAAATGGATGCAGTTTATTAAACATAAATTTAATTGATAAACTTGATTTAAATGTATTTAGAATTAACATAGGTAAATTAAACCAAAGAGAAATAAACTAATTTGAAAACAACAAAAACTAATACCTCACCATTTCACTCAAAATAAATGTCAAAATGCTTACAACTGCCAACAAAGTCCTAGATAATCTGACTTGCTGTTCTTTCCTATTTCATATTTTCCTCTTCATCAATCTAATGAAGCCACATTGGCATCCTTCCAAACATCTCAGAAATACTATTTAGGGCTTTTGCACTGGCCCATTCCTCTACCTAAAATGTTAATTCTCTCTTTCTAATATTTGCTTAAAATTTAATTTTTCAATGAGGCTAATATAACCACACTATTTAAAATTGCAACAGTCTCCACCATTGCATGCCAATCCTTGCCTCATCTACTTTTTCTGTGAAATTTGCTACCTTCCACTATGTAATTTACTTACTTGTTATGTTTATTTTGTGTATCCTCTAATAAAAAAAACTCTAGGCATAAAGATGATGATTGCAATACTGGCTGTAAGAGAAAAACTTTGGAATTAAACTAAATGTATACAATTAGAAGAGTGGTTTAGTAAATATGAAACAAAATAGCATGCATTCATTCAAATACTATGAAACCTTTAGAATTAGAGAAAGAAGTTTATACTATAATATTGAGAGAAAGAAGGAGGGGAAAATACTATGGGCTTGTAACTAAGCAAAAACCTGCATGTTTGTAGACAAAGAGTAGACAGAAATATGCAAATGTGAAAACACTCGTATTAGTGTGGTAGAATTTGAAGAGACTATCAGCATTCTACTTTTTATATTTTTATATTATCAGTTTTTGAAGTTCTAGTCCACTAAAATAGTCGTGAGATCTTAAGATTCATAATGTAACATTACCTAGGACTTGATTCCTACACAAATGCTGGTGGTTGGACTATTATTCAGTACTTCACATCTTTCAGCGGACATTAGAATCACCCAGGAAAGTTGTTTAACATGAACATTGCTGACTCCATTTCAGATTTTTACTTGGTAGGTAAGAAATAATAAAAATGATATTTAAGTTTCCTTCCACCTATGACATTCTGTGCTTCATTGTAGTCTTTAACACACCAGGAACTCTCTATAATTAGAAGATAAATAAAGTTCTACTTTTTTAATTTAATTTTTTCTACTTTATTCCTCAGCCTGAAGCAAAATGGATTCACAAGCTGCTTTAAAGAACAGCTGAGCACTTTGTTTCACAGAATGGCCTTACCACAGTTAACACTAGCTACTCTCAAATGAGCATTTCTACTTCTGTGGAACTGTAATAAATAAAAACAAGTCTTCCGTGAGCACCAGGAGCTGAATTTTTACGTGTAATTTATAAAGGTGATTTATAGAGATGTGTGCTTTATTTACTAAAAGTCTGAACTACTGAAACCAAAATACTGCAGCATTCTACACCACTTCACTTTGGAAGACATTTCCGAGTTTAGGCTGAAAGTTGGGAATCTTCTTTGGAAAGCCCTTATCATGTTCAGTTAATTGTCTCTTTTACTTTACATTAAGAAAAAATAAACACAGAATGGAAGGAACTAGACCTTTCACAGTGTTAAAAGAAATAGAGAGCTATATGTAGATATCAATCCCCCTGGTGTATATATACACAGAGTCCCAAATGCAATCATTTACCTTTAGACATTTTTTCCTTTATTACTTTATTTAATGATAAACTGCAAGTTCCCTAAAAAAATAACAGACATTTATCAACCATTTCACATATATCCATGAATATGCTTGTCACATTCTTTCCTGAAATCAGGAAAAGGATGTGGGATGAAAGATAGATACATAGATAGATACATAGATATATAGATACATAGATACAGTCTATTCAGGCTGCTATACCAAAAGTACCATAAACTAAGTAGCTTATAAAGAATAGAAAGGTATTTCTCAATTCCAGAAGCTGGGAAGTCCAAGATCAAGGCCCCAGAAGATATGATGTCTCATAAGAGCCCACCTTCCAATTCACAGATGGCCCTTCTCACTGTGTCCTCACATAGTGGAGGCGAACTAGGGAGTTCTGTGGGGTCTCTTTTATAAAAGTGTTAATCCCATTTGTGAGGATTCCACCCTCCTAGAGCACCTCTTAAAGGTCCTACCTTTGAGGTATTAAGCCCCACCTTAATATTATATTGAGCATTAGAATTTTACTATACAAATTTTGAGGAGGATACAAACATTCAATCTATGGCATTGATAGATTTACAGACAGAGTTACTGATAGATATAAATTTGGCGACCTCCTTAGCTTCATCCAGCCTACTTTGTGCCCTTTTATTATAACCTTGAGCTTCATTTACTCTCATAAGTTACTAGATTTCAGATCCAATTCTTAAAGAGATTTAATTTTAAAACCCATTTGATAACCTTACATATGCCCTAAATGAAACATAAAAAGATTTTCATTGAAACATTATAGATACAAAAAACTTAGAAACAATCCAATCATCTGTCAATGTGATTAGTTGAATATATAACAGTACTTCTCCACAATGGAATGTCATATGAATGTGAAAAAGAATAAGGAATTTCTCTGTGTAGTGAGATGAGAAGATGTCTGGTATAAATTTAAGTGAAATAAATCAAGGTGCTGTATGAGCTATAGTATTTTTTTAAGTAAGGAGAGAGAATATATATATATACACACATATACACACACTCATACATGTATATATTGCATAAAGAAACTCTGGAAGGATATAAAATAAAATAATAAAAGTAATTACCTATAAAGGAAGAGTGGTGCTTGGAGAAATGAATAGATGAGAGACAGGGATGATGTTTAAACTCAATACTGAAATTCAGTCAGTACTCATGGATAGAGCCATTTTGGTTGAAAAATACTTCCAAAACAGTTGGTAAATGGCACCTACAGTGTTCAACCTCCACCTTAAATGTCACTCTGACATTATCCTCTGAAGCCCCGGGGATCCTCCAATAATCAAAAGATAAAACATAATGAGACGTCTAAGAGACTTACGGAGGGAAACGCTTATGAGGGGTAAAGGAGAAAGGGAGCAGAAGTAGTTGGGGAGAGCCATCAGACTACCATGCAGTTCTGACCTCTGTGAAAGGAGAAAGGCAAGAAAGGAGAGCTGTGTAGGCAGAGCCTCACACTGCACTGTAGCTCAGACAGGGTTTCAAGTAGATCAATGGGGAGCACGGAAGTCTGTTGGGCAGCAATATCTTGGCCTTTGTATCTCCATGGTTCTCAATTACTGTCTGGGAGCAGTCTAGTGAAGGTGTGGTGCCCACTTGCACACTGGCAGATCTCAAATTTGCAGCAGCTAGAGGTTGTCAGGTGACTACACTCCTCACATCAGAATCTCCCTTCAAGTGAGATCTGAGCAGCAAATTCCCATGATTATCACTGTACAAATCCACTGCTCCATCCATATTCACTCCTCCAAATTTCCCGTGGGCTTCTCTTCCTTAGGGGAAATTTAACAGAGAAGGGGTAGTGGAAAAACTATACCCTCCATCACTGCAGTTGATCTTAGGGCCACAATTGGTGGGCTTCTTATACTAGTCATTCTAAATTCTCCTCACCCTCAGCCACTGCTTCTACAGGTTTTGATGCCTTATTTAGTAGTATAACCTCAAACTTAATTCCTGAAGGGTCTGAGCTCCTAGTAATCATACCCTCCTCAAACTCCATTCACAGTTTAAATTGGGCAAAGTAGTAACCAGAGATGCCCAAGTGGATCATGAAGCATCTGCAGATATTCCTTCCTTCTCATATTGTGAAAAGTAGTTCTACCTCTTCCATTTCATTAGGTTGAATTACCCTTGTCAAGACGGTAACTCTTCTTCACAAAAGCTGGATTCTAGGCATGAGGAGTCCAAAGTGCCCTGAGAGCAGCCATAACTTGTGTTTCAATGGCTACTGTTGTGTCCCCTGGCAAGAATATGTCCCTCTTTGGGTTCAGGACTTTTAACTCTTTAGTGGCCAGAGCTGATGCAACAGGAACATATGTCACCAGTGAGTCACTGGAAGTGATAGTGAGAGATATACTCCTGAGTATATCCCTTGGTTTCTGGGCATATATGTTTTTCCTATTGAGGACAAAACATCACAGAAAAGTTTCTTATTTAATGCATATACTGTATCTTAAAGGGTGTCACTCAATCTTGCATAGTATGACATTCAAGCTAACACTTCATTATGCCTTCAGTAGGTCATTCAAGCTATCTCTGAGGCCAACTGCTTCTGGATAGCACAATATGTAATATAGCCAGTGGAATTCATGGTCAGGTGCCCACTTCCACAACTTCTTTACTGTAAGGTAGATCCCTTGATCAGATGCTATACTCCTTCAAGGCAATCACTGAGTATGTAATGGAGGTGACATTCATTTTCAGCATGAACCTGCATAGCTAACCTATTTACAAACCAATCTCATGCTTCCTCTTCTTTTCATATATCTATAGGTGCAAGCTGAGGGAGGGTGCAGATGCAAGTGTGTTGGATGATATAAAGATTTGTGTTACCTATTAACTCAGCTTATTTATACCCTCTGGTTTTGCTCAGACTTGATCCCAGAATGACTATGTCCATTTCATGATGGACAACTGCTGGGTCTGTCTGATTCTACTTTTTGGTAGATCCAAAAGAGCCTGGCTTATAACTGGAAGTTCTGGATGCATGGTTATTTGGTGCCCTGTGGTACAGCACTTTGTCTCTATTATGGCCCAGTACCATGCCAGGAGCTGTCTCTCAAAGGAAATATAATTCTATGCTATAGATGGCATGGCTTTACTCCAGAATCCCAGGGACTTGCATTGATTTTATCACACTGGGCCTGTCATAAGTTTCACCTTGCATCTTTTCCCACCATAGACACCTCCAAAACCATAGTATATTCTTGATTATGTGACACAAGCAGTAGGGCTACTGACACCACAACTTGGACTTGCTGGCAAACCCTTTTCTGTTTCCAGGCTCCACTGAAATCTGGACACTTTTAGTGTCACCCAGTAAATGGAACGGTTTCATTGTGGAATGTGGCTCTAGAATCCAAAGAAGCCCACAAAGCATTGTTTCCTTCTGTGTAATAGTAAATGCAAGATACAGCAATTTTTCATTTCTGTAAAGGCGCCAATGTCTCAGCATGCCCTTCACCACTGGATTTCTAAATTTTTTACTGAAGTTTCAAGTTCCTGAATATTTTTAGGATTTATCTTTCATTCTCTGGAATACATGTGTCTACAAACCATTCCAGCATACTATTTACCTTCTGTATTATCCTGCCTGCTGAGCATGATGTCATTGATTAAACGGATCAGTGTGGTATTCTATGGGTTGCCCAGGTGTTTCAGAATTTTTAGACTATATCATGAGAGAGAACGAAAGATTTAACATAGCCATGAGAAAATCTGTAAGTGAATATTGTTGTCTGTCCCATGTAAGTTTGAACTGTTGCTGTTCCTCTTTTCTGATTGGATAGAAAATAATTTACTGCTCAGACCAGTACACCTGAGAATTTACTAAGATGATCTAGCAGTGATATCATGCCCAGAAGAGCAGTTACAATTGGGGCTGCTACATGGATGACCTTGTGGTAGTCTATAGATATTCTCCATGATTCATCCAGTTTCCTCAATTGCCAGGCTGGCAAATTAAACAGAGATATAAGTGAGACTATTAACCCAGCATTCTTTAAATCTTTAAAATTGGTACAAATAATTGCCAACCAGACCCAGGGATAATTTATTGTTTTTTATTTCTTTCCTAGAGGAAGGAGAAGTTTCAAAGGTTTCCACTTGGGTTTCCTCACTATAAAACTTCTACCCCATGTTCATGTACCATATAGAGGGCTATTTCAACTGCCAAGTATGTAATTGGCAACTATACATTTAGGAATTGAGGGAATGACTACCGGGAAGGGTTTCAAGCTCCATTAGACCCACTATAAGCTAAATTATAACCAGGACTCTGTTTATTCCTGTCCACATGTATTTCTTTGTTAGGACTGACTAGCAAAGTGGCAGATACCCAAGCCACCACAAACTGAGTGCTTAAACAACAAAAATTCATTATCTTACCATTCTGGAGGCTAGAAGTCCAAAATCAAAATGTTGACAGAGTTGATTTCTTCTGAGTACTAAGAGGGAATGACTCTCTCCTTGGCTTACAAATGACTGTCTTCATGCTCACATGGTGTTCTCCCTCTATGCATGTCTCTGTGTCCATCCAAATTAACCATTTTTATAAGGACACAAGTCATAGTGGTTTAAGGTTTATCCCAATGAATGCATTTTAACTTGATTACCTCTGTAAAGATGTTATCTCCAAAAGAGGTAATGTTCTGAGGTACTGGGGATTAACTTCAACATATAAACCTAGGGGTGACACAATTCAACCCATTACATATTTCCAAGTCCTTACTAAGAAGGATACCACGAGGATGTTTCAGTCCTCTGAATATCAATGTCAAGTCATGTTTTGTGTCCAATAGTCCTCAAACTATCTAGGTATTCCCATTTCCCCAGTATTCAACACAGTACAAGTAAATTGTTCTAAGTTCCATTGAGAAAGAACTGGAGGTATCTTTACAATATATACTACTTGCAGAATTCTCTCTCATAGGGACCTGGCCATATCTCCAATAAGTTCTGGATTTTAATATTGGCTCAGACCTAGGTACTGTGCAAGGAATCATGAATTTTTGTGGAAGCAACAGTCCTCAGATTCTTGTCTTTTTCTGATTGCAGATGTTAAGTAGTAGTTTCATCACCTGCACAAATGTTTTGACCTCAGGCATGCCATGTTTTGTTAATCATCTCCTCAGCTCCCTCAGGGTTAAGCTACCATTGGCACCCCACCAACCTTGCTGATTATTACAGTAATTACAACTTCCTGGCTTCTGGTAGTTAAGCGCCCCCACTTGGCCTCTTTTATTTGCAGCCTCACCATTGCCATGGATATAATAAAATCCAATTTTGTGATGGCCCTTCCTAGTCACCCTGGCCTGCAGAAAGAGCCACTACTGAATTCTTTTTAGCAATGCCAGTGCCTCTCTCACAAGTGCATTCCTCATGGCCCTAGTGAATGGGGTGTCCTCTGGGCCATCCTGTAGAATGCTATCCTTCATTGCATGTTCTGACTCACATAATATAGCTATTTCAGCATGTCCACTTCTCTCCGCACCTTTTTTCCCCAATTTTATTGAGGTGTAATTGACAAAACTATATATATTTAAAGTATACAAAGTGATGAATTTGATACACACATACATTGTGAACCGATTACCACAATCAAGTTAATTAACACATTCATCACCATCACCTCATATACATATTTTTAGTGAAAATGCTTAAAATCTATTCCCTCAGCAACTTTAAATTATGCAATACGGTAGTATTAAGTATAGTCACCACGTTGTACATTAGGTCATCATAACTTGTTTATCTTATAACTAAAATCTATAACCTTTGACCAACAACCCCTCGTTTCCCCTGCTCACCAGCCCCTGGCAACCACCATTGAACACTCTGATTCTATGAGTTTAAATTTTTTTTGGTTCCATTTATAAGTAAGATGAAACAACATTTGTCTTCCTCTGTTGGGCTAATATCACTTAGCATAATGTCCTATAGGTTCATCAGATTGTCACAAATAGCAGGATTTCCTTCTTTTTATAACTGAACAATATTCCCTTATGTACATATTTTTCTTTCTCCATTCATCTATTGATGGACACAAGCTGATTCCATATTTTGGCTATTGTAAATAATGCTGCAAACAACATAGGTGTACATATAATTCTTCAAAATAGTGATTTTGTTTCCCTTGAATACATAAACAGAAGTGGGATTGTTGGGTCATATGTTTTTTTTTAAAAGAACCTCTATATTGTACTCCATAATGTCTGTACCAAATGATATTCCCATCAACAGTGTACAAGTGTTCTCTTTTTCCACAGACTCACTAAAACCTATTATATCTTGTAATTTTATAATAGCCATTCTGATAGGTGTGAGATTATAACTTATTGTGGTCTTGGTCTGCATGCCCTGATGATTAGTGATGTTGACCATCTTTTCATGTGTCTGTTGGCCATATGTATCTCTTCTTTGGAAAAATGTCTATCAGGACCATTGCACACTTTTTAATTGGATTTTTTTTTTACTATTGAGTTATATGAGTTCTTCATATATTTTGTAAATTAACCCCTTATCAGAATTACAGTTTGCAAATAAATTACTCCCATTACTTATGCTGCCTTTTCATTTTGTTGATTGTTTCCTTTGCTATGCAGAAGTTTTTAATTTTGATATTGTCCCATTGTTTATTTTTGCTTTTGTTGCCTAGGCTTGGGGTATCATATCCATAAAGCCATCGCTATAATCAATGTCAAGTAACTCTCTCCCTATGTTTAATTCCAAGAGTTCTATTATTTCAAGTCTTACATTTCTTACATTTGTCTTTAATTCACTTTGAGTTAATTTTGTGAGTGGTGTAAGATAAAAGTCCAAATTCATTCTTTTGCATGTGAATATCCAGTTTTCCAGAGATCACATATTGAGACAATCCTTTTTCCATCTTACATTATTGGCACTCTTCTCAAAAATTAGTTGACAGTATACATATGGGCTTATTTTGGACTTTCTAGTCTGTTCCACTGGTCTATGTGTCTGTTCTTATGCCAACCTAATATTTTGATTACAATGACTTTGTAATATAAGGGAAGTCAGGAAGTGTGATGTCTCCAGCTTTGATCTTCTGCTCAACATATATTTAGCTATTCATAGCCTTTTGTAGCTCTATACAAATTTTAGGATTTGTCTCCATTTCTGTGAAAAATGCCATTGGAATTTTGATAAGGATTGTATTCAATCTGTAGATAGGTTTGGTTAGTATGGACATTATAACAATATTAATACTTTCAATCACAGTACAAAAGATATCTATCCATTTATTTATGTCTTCAATTTCTTTCATCAATGCCTTTTAGTTTTCACTATACAAGATTTTCATCTCCATGATTTAATTTATTCATCTATATTTTATTTATTTTTGATGCTATTGTAAATGGCATTGTTTTCTTAGCTTCTATCTCACCATAGTTTACTGTTAGTGTATAAAAATGAAACTGATTAACTATCTTCAACTTTGCTGAATTGATTCTAACAGTTTTTTGGTGGATACTTCTGGGTTTTCCATCTATGTGGTCATGCCAAAGGCGTGGCTAAGATGGCAGATTAGAAAGATCCTGAGCTCACATCTCCCACAGTCACACCAAAATTGCAACTCTTTACAGAGCAACTATCTATGAGAATGACCTGGAGACTAGTAGAAAAGATTTTCTACAACTAAAGATATAAAGAAGGAATTACAATGAGACCTGTGGGAAGGGTGGGGATGCTGTACTGACAAGACCCATACCCTTAGGTAGGTGATTCACAAAAGGGAGGATAATCACAATTGCAGAGGTTACCCAAAAAAAATAAGGAACCCATATCAGGATCCTTAGACTGGGGATCCTGAACCAGAAAGGCGAGCTCCCAGAATGTCTGGTTTTGAAGGCCAGCAGAGATTGCATATGGGAGAATCTGAGGACTGTAGGAAACAGAGACTATGCTTTAAAGGGTGGATGCAAAATTTCACAAGCTTTGAGTCTTAATACAGAGGCAGTAAATTAAAAGAGGCATGGGTCAGACCCACTTGCTGATCTTGGAGAGCCCTTTATAGGGGCAAAAGGCAACTGGGATTCCCCTTGTGGAAACAGACAATGGCAGCAGCCATTCTCAAGAGCTTATTCTACCACAAGGACATTGATGCTGGCAAGCAAAATTTTGGAGTCCTACTTCTAGCCTATTAGCACCAGGGATTTACCCACACAGCAGCAGACTGTCACTGATCCAGGGACTACTGAGGCTGAGCATTCAGCTTTGAGGGGACCTAGGCCTGCCCTAGAGTGGGCAAGCACCAGGCCCAGAAGCCTTAGCCCCATAGCCACGTACCCCAGGATACAACTTAACCACTATGAGGTTAGCATGAGGTCTGGGCCCTTCGGGCTCCACAGTCAGCTTCTATTTGTCATTTAGATTCTCCACTGGCAGATTGATTTTCAGTCTGGAAAATCTGTAAAAGATGTTACCTGGATGTTAGTCTCCTACTATGATTCTGGTTCTCTCAATTTCCCACTTTTTGTCTGTTGGTACTTCCTTTACATTTATAGGAGCTCCTATATTGGGTGCATATATGTTAACAACTGTAATATTCTTATCTTGTATTGTTCCTTTAATAAATATATATCCACCCTTATTTCTCTTTACGACTTCTTTTTTTTTTCTACTGAGTTATAGTCAGTTTACAATGTTGTGACAATTTCCAGTGTAGAGAACAATTTTTCAGTTATACATGAACATAGATATATTCATTGTTGCATTCTTTTTCGCTGTGAGCTATCATGAGATCTTGTATATATTTCCCTGTGCTATACAGTAAAATCTTATTTATTTATTCTGCATATGCCTGTGAGTATCTACACATTTTGAAATACCAGTCTGCTGCTTCCCAAAACGCTCCCACTTGGCAACGACAAGATTGTCTATGACACTGTTTCTGTTTTGTATTTATGCTCATTTTTTTATTCCAAATATGAGCGATCTCATATGGTATTTTTCTTTCTCTTTCTGGCTTACTTCACTTAGAAAGACATCCTCCAGGGACATCCATGTTACTGCAAATGGCATTATGTTGTTGGTTTTTATGGCTGAATAGTATTCCATTGTATAAATATACTACCTCTTCTTTATCCAGTCATCTGTCGGTGGACATTTAGGCTGTTTCCATGTAATGGCTATTGTAAATAGTGCTGCTATGAACATTGGGGAGCAGGTGTCTTTTTGAAGTAGGGCTCCTTCTGGATATACGCCCAGGAGAGGGATTCCTGGGTCATATGGTAAGTCTATTCCTAGTCTTTTGAGGAATCTCCATACTGTTTTCCACAGTGGCTGCACCAAACTGCATTCCCACAAACAGTGTAGGAGGGTCCCCTTTTCTCCACAGCCTCTCCAGGGTTTGTCATTTGGGGACTTTTGAATGATGGCCATTCTGACTGGTGTGAGGTGACACCTCATTGTAGTTTTGATTTGCATTTCTCTGATAATTAGTGATAATAAGCATTTTTTCATGTGCTTATTGATCACTTGTATTTCTTCCTTGGAGAATTACTTGTTTAGGTCTTCTGCTCATTTTTGGAGTTGGTTGTTTATTTATTTTTTCTTATTAAGTCATAAGAGCTGCTTATATATTCTGGAGATCAAGCCTTTGTCGGGTTCATCTTCTGCAATAATTTTCTCCCATTCCATAGGTTGTCATTTTGTTTTGCTTATGGTTTATTTTGGGGTGCAGAAGCTTGTAAGTTTAATTAGGTACCATTTGTTTATTCTTGCTTTTATTTCTATTGCTTGGGTAGACTGTTCTAGGAGAACATTTTTGAGATATACGTGAGATAACGTTTTGCCTATGTTATCTTCTAGGAGGTTTATTGTATCTTGTGTTATGTTTAAGTTTTTGGTCCATTTTGAGTTTCTTTTTGTATATGGTGTAAGGGAGTGTTCTAGCTTCATTGCTTTGCATGCTGCTGTCCAGTTTTCCCAACACCATTTGCTGAAGAGACTGTCTTTATTCCATTGTATATTCTTGCCTCCTTTGTCGAAGATTAGTTGGCCAAAATTTTGTGGGTTCATTTCTGGGCTCTCTATTCTATTCCATTGGTCTGTATGTCTGTTTTTTTTTTACCAATACCATGCTATTTTGATGACTATAGCTCTATAGTATTGTCTGAAGTCTGGGAGAGGTGTACCTCCAGCCTCTTTCTTTTTCTTCAGTAATGCTTTGGCAATTCTAGGTGTTTTGTGGTTCCATATAAATTTTATTATGATTTATTCTAGTTCTGTGAAATATGACCTGGGTAACTTGATAGGCATTGCATTAAATCTGTAGATTGGCTTAGGCAGTATGACCATTTTAACAATATTGATTCTTCCAATCCAGAAGCATGGGATATGTTTCCATTTTTTAAAGCCTACTTTAATTTCCTTCAATAATGTTTTATAGTTCTCCGTATATGAGTTTTTTACCTCATTGGTTAGATTTATTCCTAGGTATTTTACTACTTTGAGTGCTATTTTAAAGGGGATTGTTTCTTTAATTTCTTTTCCTGTTGATTCACCACTAGTGCAAAGAAATGCAACTGAGTTTTGAACGTTAATCTTGTAACCTGCTACCTTGCTGAAATATTCGATTCATTCTAGTAGGTTTTGTGTGGACCCTCTAAGGTTTTCTATATATAGTATCATGTCATCAGTATATCATAACACTTTTACCTGTTCTCTTCCAAATTGGATCCCTTTTATTTCTCTCTCTTGTCTGATTGCTGTGGCTAGGACTTCCAAGACTATGTTGAATAGGAGTGGTGATAGTGGGCATCCTTGTCTTGTCCCAGATTTTAGTGGGAAGCTTTTGAGTTTTTCACCATTGAGTCCTATGCTGGCTGTAGGTTTGTCATATATAGCTTTCATGATGTTGAGATATGTTCCCTCTATACCCACTTTGGTGAGAGTTTTTATCATAAATGGGTGTTGCATTTTATCAAATGATTTTTCTGCATCTATTGAGATGATCATGTGGTTTTTGTCCTTTCTCTTGTTGATGTGATGCATTACATTGATTTGCATATGTTGAACCACCCTTGTGTCCCTGGGATGAAGTCCACTTGGTTATGATGTATAATCTTTTTTATGTGTCGTTGGATTCTATTTGCTCATATTTTGGTAAGGAATTTTGCATTTAAGTCCATCAGTGATATTGATCTGTAATTCTCTTTTATGTTAGTGTCTTTGCCTGGTTTGGGTATCAGGATGATGGTGGCGTCATAGAATGAGTTTGGTAGTATTCCCTTCTTTTAAATCTTCTGGAAGAGTTTGAGAAGGACAGATATTAGTTCTTCTTTGTATGTTTGGTAGAGTTCCCTGGTGAAGCCTTTCAGTCCTGGACTTTTATTTGTATGGAGGATATTTTATTGCTAATTCAATTTCATTTCTAGTTATTGTTTTGTTCAACTGGTCAGTTTCTTCTTGATTCAGCCTTGGTGGACAGTATGTTTCCAGAAACTTGTCCATCTCCTTTAGGTTATCCAGTTTGGTTCCATGTAGTTTTTCATAATATTCTCATATGATCTTCTGTATTTCTATTTTATTTGTTGTAATTTCTCCATTTTCCTTTCGTATTTTGCTAATTTGTGCTCTCTCTATTTTCTTCCTTGTGAGTTTGGCCAGAGGTTTGTCGATTTTATTTACTCTTTCAAAAAACCAGCTTTTGGTTTGATTGATATTTTTTCTATGGATTTTTTAATTTGTATTTTATTTATTTCCTCCCTGATCTTAATTATTTCCTTCCTTCTGCTGCCTTTTGGGGTTTTTCGCTCTTCTTTTTCTAATTCTTTTGCTAGTGGGTTAGATTGTTTGAGATTGTTTTTCTTTTCTGAGGAAGGCCTGTATCACTATAAACTTCCCTCATGGAACTGCCTTTGCTGTGTCCAATAAATTTTGGGTGGTTTTGTTTTCATTTTCATTTGTCTCAAGATATTTTTTAATTTAAACATTGATTTCATCATTGACCCATTGGTTTTTTTAATAGCATGTTGTTTAATCTCCATGCTTTTGTTTTTTTCTCCTTTGTTTCTCTGTTGTTGATTTCTAGTTTCATGGCATTGTGGTCAGTAAAGATGCTTGAGATAATTTCTAACTTCTTAAAATTGTTGAGGCTTCTTTTGTGCCTAAGTCCATGATCAATCCTGGAAAATGTTCCATGAGCACTTGAAAGGAATGTATAGCCAATTTTTGGGGGGTGTAATGCTCTGAAAATATCCACCAAATCTAATTTTTCTATTGTATCATTTAATTTCTCTGTTGCCTGATTTATTTTTTGTCTGGAAGATCTGTCTAGTGATGTTAATGTGGGGTTAATATCTCCAACAATGATTTTATTCCCATCAGTATCCCCCTTTATCTCTGATAGTAATAGTTTTATGTGCTTAGATGCTCCTATATTGGGGGTGTATATATATATAATGAGTGTAATATCCTCATCTTGTACTAATCCTTTAACCATTACTAAATGTCCTTCTTTATCTTTTTTTATGGCCTTTATTTCAAAGCCTATTTTGTCTGATATCAGTATTGCTACACCTCCATTTTTGGCTTTTCCATTTGCATGGAATATCCTTTTCCATCCTTTCACTCTCAATCAATGTATGTCCTTCTACTTAAAGTGGGTCTCTTGTATGCAGCATATTAGAGGTTCTTGCCTTATTATTCAATCTGCCACACTTTGTCTTTTGATTGGAGCACTTAGTCCATTAACATATATAGTAACTAATGATACTTGTGTGTTTATTACCATTTTGAATTTATCTTTGCAGTTGATTTGGTATTTCCTCTTTGTTCCTTTCTTCTTCCTTTTGTGGCTTGATTATTTTCCTTTGTATTACCATGGATTTTATTTAGTTTTAGTGACTCCCTTGCAAGTTTTTGGCTTGTGGTTACCCTTTTTGTGAATCTATTAACATATTACTATAACTGTTTGTATTAAACAGATAAGCTCAAACCCATCCCACCGAGAACAAATTTTTTTTTTAATTCTATATTTTCTTGCTTCCCTCTCCCACTATCAATGATTTAGATATCTTCCTTCACAATTTCATGTTTATTCTATTTGCAATTCATTGTAGTTATCACCATTCCAGATATGATATTCTCATCTCTGTAGCATTCTGCTTGTTTTCTATTTAGAGTAGACGTTTCAGTATTTCCTTTAGCATGGGTTTAGTGTTACTAAAACTCTTCAAGTAAGACGGAGAAGATGGCGGAGAAGAAGGACGTTCGCAGGTCACCCTCTCCCACAAATACACCAAGAACCACATCTACAGACTCACTCAGCCAACCAGAGCACCTGTGGAACTGCGACAGAACATCGCCCTCTTCAAAAGAGAAAAACCCCAAAAATCTGGTAGGAGAAAAGGAAAAAAGAAGGAACAAAAGGCAAAGCAGCACGGGAGCTGCAAAGGAGGACTGGCGTTCGCTCGCTGGGTCTCCCCTCTCCAACTGAGAGGCCAGCGGGACAGAGGGGGAGCCTAAGAGGCTCGGATCTGTACAGAGCAGCCCTTGACTAACAGAACTAAGTTACACGGGCACAGAGCGTCCCCCCGACACCCAGCCTGAGACGCCGCCGGCAAAGGCGGGCAGGGCCAGGCTGCCCAAACCGGGCGGAGGACGGGGGCGGCTGCACGGAGGCAGCCCCGGGGGAACGCAAGGAGCTGCACGCCGTGGCTGTGGGTGCACAGGGCAGAACAACCTGGGCCCTCCATAAAACAGCAAGGTTGATGTGCTCTCGGGGGAAGGGTGCACACCCCCATCTCTGAAAACCCACGGAAAGTTTTCAGGGGAAGAGAGGCAGGGCTCAGGCACAGCCGCCATATCCTCTAGCGCTTAGCATCCAGGCGAGGGTGGGGGCGAAACCTGCATCCGCACCGAAGGGCTTAGTAGCCTCAAAGGCCAGACTGAGACTGGCCTGCAGCCCGGGGCAGATAGGATCCTTCCATCCTGGTCCCTCAGAGAACTTGCTCCACAAAGACAAACAAGGAGCTGGGTTCTGGCTCGGAGCAGGGACAAGGCTGTCCCTCGGTCTTCCCTGAGCCCACCTGAGGAGCGCCGACCAGGGCGGAGCACGCAGCCGTACAGAGCAGTGGAGCTACCAGCAGCGCAGGTAGAGGGAGAGCGGCCCCCAGCCTTTCGGGCAGGAACACAGCCCCTGACCGAGGTGCTGGGAGGGGGCACGATCCGCCCTCCTACCTGGCCAGTCTGCAACATCTGACTGCGGCATCCGGAGGGGCAGGGACCCGCCCACCTACAGCAAAGGAGAGCTGCACCTGACCCAGTGTTAGGAGGAGGCACGATCTGCTTGCCGACAGGTGCTGGGAGCAGCACAGAAGAGGGCGCCAATGGAGGGCCTCTGAAAACAGCAAGCTGAGCTTCCAAAACGGGACGAAGACAGAAAGACTTCACATTCAAAGCACACAAACTCCAGGAGAACACCGAGAAACCCACCCCCCACCTTATTTTTTTTAATCTGTTTTTACCTGTTCTATTTTCTATTACTCTCTTAAGTTTTACTTCTTAATTCATTTCTATTTCTCTTGGGTTTTGATGTCCTATTATTGATTAGACACAGGTTTCAAATACATCTCTTCATCTCCCCCCCTTTTTTTTTGTAAAGGTTTTAAAAGGACGTCTCAACCCGATTAATACTCTGCTTCATCTTGCTCTTCTATTATTCATTGTACACTGTTTTCAAACCCTCTTTCCCCCTTGTTTTAAAATTCTATCTCTCTCTCTTATTTTTTTTCTTTTTTTTCCTAAGTTTTATTCCTAAATAGGTATTAGATAGATAAAATCCTTAAGGACCAAAATAAACAACTGATACTTCATAAACCACAGTGCCAGAGAGGTATGAGCAAGATGAAGAAGCAGAAAAACTTTTCCCAATTAAAAGAACAAAAGAAATCCCCTGAAAGAAAGATCAATGAAATAGACATTGATAGCCTACTAGATCAAGATTTCAAAAAAGGAGTGATCAAATTCCTGAAGGAATTAAAAGAGATAGTGTTTACAGATCTAAAATATGTCAAAAATGAAATTGAAGCTATAAAGAAGAGCCAAGTAGAATGGGTAAACTCATTGACAGAGGTGAGGAATGATCTAATAGCTGTACAAAGCCGACTAGATAATGCAGAGGAACGAATTAGTGATCTAGAAGACAGGGAAATAGAAAGCACCCATTCAGAAGAACTATAAGATAAGCAAATTAAAAAAAATGAAAATAGCATAAGAGACCTATGGGATAACATAAAGCGTCCCAATCTTCGCATAATAGGGGTCCCAGAAGAAGAAGAAATATCAAAGGGGATTGAAAAGGTTTTTGAAGAAACCATAACTGAAAACTTCCCAAACTTAAAGAAGGAATCAGATATCCAAGTACAGGAAGCTCAGAGGGTCCCAAACAGGAAGAACCCAAATAGACCCACACCAAGACATATCATAATCAAGATGGCCAGAGTCACGGATAAAGAAAGGATTCTAAAGGCAAAAGAAAAGCAAAAAGTAAGTTACAAGGGAGCCCCCATAAGGCTCTCAGCTGATTTCTCTACACAAACACTACAGGCCAGAAGGGAGTGGCAAGATATATTCAACATCCTGAATGGAAAAAAAAGATGCAGCCTAGAATACTTTACCCAGCAAGGCTATCCTTTAGGATAGAAGGAGACATAAAGAATTTCACAGACAAGCAAAAACGAAAAGAGTTTAGCCACACTAAACCCATGCTAAAAGAAATATTGAAAGGTCTACTCTAAATAGAAAAACAGCAGGATGCAACAGAAATAAGAATATTACAACTGGAAAGGTGATAACTAGAATGAATTACAAACAAAATAAACACAAAACTGTAAAAGAAGACATACAAATCATTGAGAGTGGGAGAGGGAGGCAGGAAAATATAGAATTTCTTCTTTATTTTTAATTTTTTTTCTTTTCAGTAAGATGGGTTTGAGATTATGTTACTATCAGTTTAATAAAAACAGTTATAATAATGGGCTAATAGACTTACAAAAAAGGGTAACCACAAGCCAAAAACTTACAAGGGAGTGACAAAAACTAAATAAAATCCATGATAATACAAAGGAAAATTACCAAGCCACAAAAGGAAGGAAGGAACAAAGAGGAAACACCAAATCAACTGCAAAGATAAATTCAAAATGGCAATAAACACACATCTATCATTAATTACTGTAAATGTTAGTAGACTAAATGCTCCAGTCAAAAGACATTGAGTGGCAGACTGGATAATAAAGCAAGAACCTTCAATATGCTGCATACAAGAGACCCACTTTAGGGAGAAGGACACAGATAGATTGAGATTGAAAGGATGGAAAAGGATATTCCAAGCAAACGGAAAAGCCAAAAAGCAGGTGTAGCAGTACTGAATTAAGACAAAATAGACTTTAAAACAAAGGCCATAAAGAAAGATAAAGAAAGACATTTTATAATGATTAAAGGATCATTACATGACGAGGATATTACACTCATCAATATATATGCATCCAATATAGGAGCACTTAAATACATAAAACTATAACTAACAGAGATAAAGGGGGCTATTGATGGGAATACAATCATGCTCAGAGATTTTAACACTGCATTAACATCACTAGATAGATCTTCCAGACTGAAAATAAATCAGGCAACAGATAAATTAAATAATACAATATAAAATTAGATTTGGTGGATATTTTCAGAGCATTGCACCCCCCAAAAATAGGATATAAATTCTTTTCAAGTGCACATGGAACATTTTCCAGGATTGATCATATACTTGGACAGAAAAAAAAAACCTCAACAATTTTAAGATGATTGAAATTATCTCAAGCATCTTTACTGACCACAATGTCATGAAACTAGAAATCAACAACAGAGAAACAAAGGAGAAAATAAGGAAAGCATGGAGATTAAACAATATGCTATTTAAAAACCAATGGGTCAATGATGAAATTAAAGTTGAATTTAAAAAATACCTTGAGACAAATGAAAATGAAAGCACAACCACACAAAACTTATGGGACACAGCAAAGGCAGTGCTGAGGGAAGTTTATAGTAATACAGGCCTTCCTGAGAAAAGAACAATAATCTCAAACAAACAATCTAACCCACGAGCTACAAGAACTAGAAAAAGAAGAACAAAAAATGCCAAAAGGCAGCAGAAGGATGGAAACTATAAAGATCAGGGAGGAAATTAATAAAATAGATATTTAAAAATACCATAGAAAAAATCAATCAAATCAAAAGATGGTTATTTGAAAAAGTAAATAAAATCGACAAACCTCTGGCCAAGTCACAAAGAAGAGAAACAAGAGAGCACAAATTAGCAAAATAAGAAAGGAAAATGGAGAAATTACAACAAATAACATAGAAATAGAGAATACCATATAAGAATATCATGAAAAACTATATGGAACCAAAGTGGATAACCTAGAGAAGGTGGAGAGGTTTCTGGAAAAATACAGTCCACCAGACTGAATCCAGAAGAAACTGACCACTTGAACAAACTGATCACTAGAAATGAAATCGAATTAACAATAAAAAATCCTCCCTACAAATACAAGTCCAGGACTGGATGGCTAGACTGGGGAATTCTACAAAACATATAAAGAAGTCATACCAGTCCTTCTCAAAATCTTTCAGAAGATTGAAAAGGAGGGAATACTTCCAAACTCATTCTATGAAGCCACCATCACTGTGATAACAAAACCAGGCAAAGATACTACCAAAAAAAAAAGAATGATAAGCCAATATAACTGATGAACATAGATGCCAAAATCCTCACCAAAATATTAGCAAATACAATCCAACAACATATAAAGATTATACATCATGACCAAGGGGATCATCCCAGGGACACAAGGGTGGTTCACAATATGCAAATCAATCACTGTAATACATCACATTAACAAAAGAATAGACAAAAACCACATGATCATCTCAATAGATGCTGAAGCAGCATTTGGTAAAATTCAACAACAATTTATGATAAAAATTCACACCAAAGTGGGTATAGGGGAAACATATCTCAACATAATACAAGCTATACATGACAAACCTACAGCCAGCATAGTGCTCAATGGTGAAAAACTCAAAGTTTCCCACTAAACTCAGGAACAATACAAGGCTGTCCACTAACACCACTCCTATTCATCATAGTCTTGGAAGTCCTAGCCACAGCAATCAGACAAGAGAGAGAAATAAAAGGGATCCAAATTGGAAAAGAAGAGGTAAAAGTGTCACTATATGCTGACAACATGTTGCTATATATACAAAATCCTAAAAGGTCCACACAAAAACTAGTAGAGCTGATCAAAGAATTCAGCAAGGTAGCAGGTTACAAGATTAACATTCAACAATTAGTTACATTTCTTTACAGTAATGATGAATCAACAGAAAACGAAAGTAAAAAACAATCCTCTTTAAAATAGCACCCAAAGTAATAAACTACATAGGAATAAATCTAACCAAGGAAGTGAAACATTTATACACAGAAAACTATAAACCATTGATGAAGGAAATTAAAGAAGACTTTAAAAAATGGAAAGATATCCCATGCTCTTGGATTGGAGGAATCAATATTTTTAAAATGGTCACACTGCCCAAGGCAATCTACAGATATAATGCAATCCCTATCAAATTACCTAGGACATATTTCACAAAACTAGAACAAATCATAGTAAAATTTATATGGAACCATCAAAGACCTAGAATTGCCAAAGCATTACTGAAGAGAAAGAAAGAGGCTGGAGGAATAACTCTCCCAGACTTCAGACAATACTATAGAGCTACAGTCATCAAGACAGCATGGTATTGGTACAAAAACAGACATGTAGACCAATGGAACAGATTAGAGAGCCCAGAAATGAACCCACAAAATTTTGGTCAACTCATCTTCGAGAAAAGAGGGAAGAATATACAATGGAATAAAGACAGTCACTTCAGGAAATGGTGTTGGGAAAACTGGACAGCAGAATGTAAATCAATGAAGCTAGAACACTGCCTTACACCATACAGAAAAAGAAACTCAAAATGGAACAAAGACTTAAACATAAGACAAAATAGAATAAACCTCCTAGAGGAAAATAGAGGCAAAACATTATCTGACATACATTTCAAAAATGTTCTCCTAGAACTGTCTACTCATGCAATAGAGGTAAAAGCAAGAATAAACAAATGGGAAATAATGAAACTTACAAGCTTCTGCACAGCAAAGGAAACCATAACTAAAACAAAATGACGACCTATGGAATGGGAGAAAATTTTTGCAAATGAAACTGTCAAAGGCTTGATATGCAAAATATATAAGCAGCTCATACAACTTAATAAGAAACAACCAAGCAACCCAATCCAAAAACGGGCAAAAGGCCTAAACAAGCAATTCTCCTAGGAAGACATACAAATAATCAATAGGCACATGATAAAATGCTCAATATCACTAATTATCAGAGA
Organism: Camelus ferus; assembly: GCF_009834535.1. Taxonomy (NCBI): domain Eukaryota; kingdom Metazoa; phylum Chordata; class Mammalia; order Artiodactyla; family Camelidae; genus Camelus; species Camelus ferus. Next base: position 54,055,005 of record NC_045732.1, read on the forward strand.
AATGCAAAGCAAAACTACAATGAGGTATCACCTCACACCAGCCAGAATGGCTGTCATTCAAAAGTCCCCAAATGACAAATGCTGGAGAGGATGTGGAATAAAGGGAACCCTCCTAAACTGCTGGTGGGAATGCAGTTTGGTGCAGCCACTGTGGAAAACAGTATGGAGATTCCTCAAAAGAATAGGAAGAGACTTAGCATATGTCGCAGGAATCCTACTCCTGGGCATATATCCAGGAGGAATCCTACTTCAAAAGGACAACTGCACCCCAATATTCATAGCTGCACTATTTACAGTAGCCAAGACATGGAAACAGCCTAAATGTCCATGGACAGATGACTGGATAAAGAAAAAGTTGTATATTTATACAATGGAATACTACTCAGCCATAAAAACTGACAACATAATGCCATTTGCAGCAACATGGATGCTCCTGGAGAATGTCATTCTTAGTGAAGTAAGCCAGAAAGAGAAAGAAAAATAACATATGAGATAGCTCATATTTGGTATCTAAAAACAAAAAGAGAAACAAAAACAAACAAACAAAGCATAAATACAAAACAGAAACAGACTCATAGACATAGAATACAAACTTGTGTTTGCCAAGGGGGCTGAGGTTGGGAAGGGATAGACAGGATTTCAAAATTGTAGAATATATAAACAAGATTATACTGTATAGCACAGGGAAATATACACAAGATCTTATGTTAGCTCACAGAGAATAAAATGTGACAATGAACATATATATATGTTCATGTATAACTGAAAAATTGTGCTCTACATTGGAATTTGACACAACTTTGTAAAATGACCATAAGTCACTAAAAAATGTTAAAAAAAAAGTCTAGGTAATAACAAACAACAACAAAATAGAACTTGTACATAAAACCTGGGATATTGTCTTACAAGCCATGCGTCTCTGAACTCCCTTTGCGATCTCTACTGGAAATCAAAATTCGGCTTTCAGAATTTTAAAGAGCTGCAGTTTTTTTCTGTCCTGCTGGGATCAACGGACACTGGGAGTTACCGGTTTAGGGACTGTATATAAGCTGCAAGGGGGCATCCTGATGGTTTTGTCAAATCCACTGACATACTCCCTGTGATAAAGGAGACAGGGTTCCTTGTTCTCCTTCATTACCCTGGGCCTCCAGAATGGCAAAGTTAGTTTCTCTGTTGTTGTTACTAAAATAAAAATAACAAAATATTAAAATGTTTAAAAAAAAGAAAAAAACAAACAACCCAATCCAAAAATGGGCAGATGACCTAAACAAAGAATTCTCCAAGGAAGACATACAAATGATCAATAGGCACATGAAAAAATGCTCAATATCACTAATTATCAGAGAAATACAAATCAAAACTACAATGAGATATCACCTTACACCAGTCAGAATGACTATCATTCAAAAATCACAAATTACAAATGTTGGAGAGGCTGTGGAATAAAGGGAACCCTCCTACACTGCTGGTGGGAATGCTGTTTGGTACAGTCACTGTGGAACATAGTATGGAGATTCCTCAAACTCTAGGAATAGACTTACCGTATGACCCAGTCATCATGCTTCTGGGCACATATCCAGAAGGAACCCTACTTCAAAATGACACCTGCACCCCAATGTTCATAGGGGCACTATTTACAATAGCCAAGACATGGAAACAGCCTAAATGTCCATCAACAGATGACTGGATAAACAAGATGTGGCCCTATTCAGCCATAAATATCAACAACATTACACCATTTGTAGCAACGTGGATGTTCCTGGAGAATGTCATTCTAAGTGAAGTAAGCCAGAAAGAGAAAGAAAAATAACATATGAGATCGCTCATATGCAGAACAAAAAACAAGCAAAGCATAAATACAAAACAGAAATAGACTCATAGACATAGAATACAAACTTGTGGTTGCCAAAGGGGTGGGGGTGGGAAGGGATAGACTGGAATTTCAAAATTGTAGAAGAGATAAACAAGATTATACTGTATAGCATGGGGAAATATATACAAGGTCTTATGGTAGCTCACAGAGAATAAAATGTGACAATGAATATATATATATATGTTCATGTGTAACTGAAAAATTGTGCTCTACACTGGAATTTGACACAACATTGTAAAATGATTATAAATCAATAAAAAATATTTAAAAAAAAAAGTCGATAAAAAGGTTGGGGATTTCATTTTTTAAAAAAAGAACTTTTCTAAATTTGTACAACCAAGACTTGCTGATGGGGTCCTAATAGAAACTACATTTAAAGCTATAAAATTTGACAGAACTGAGTTCAAAGTTTATACAAATTGGTATATTTAAATGGTCTTTATATAAGATGTTACATCTCTTTTGTCTATTTATATTGTGAGGTAAACATTTTGTCACTGGACGATACTTCCCCTGCCTGATATTATAAGGCAGGGCATATAAATCTGCCCCTCAGATAATATTAATTTGGGAATTTGAGATTTACAAATGTTAGCCACTATATATAAAAATAGATTTTTAAAAAGTTTCTTTTGTATAGCACAGGGAACTATGTTCAATATCTTGTAATAGCCTTTAATGGAAAAAATATGAAAAAAATATATGCATGTATATGCATGACTTGGACATTGTGCTGTACACCAGATATTGACACATTATAATTAACTGTATTTCAATTAAAAACAGCGATTGTAGAAGAAAAAATATACTATAAGGAATCAATAGGATTACCTGAGCTTGCACAATACAAAGCAAATACAGGGAGCTAAAATTCAGAGTCACAAAAATAATGATTGAGATTTTTGCTCTGGGTTTAACCTGTCACTCAGAAAGAGGGCTATTTTTGAATGCCTTGTGCAATATTTTGAAGGCATGATAAATTGAAACCTAAAGTTCTGGAACATAGATCTCTTCATTTTCAGTTTAGTTAGGAAACTTCTCATTGATATATAAAAGCAAATTAAAGAAACTACAGTTGAGCGAGTCAATCTTTCACCATTAATCAGAAATGTAAATTGTTTCAGAAACTCTCCTACGTAACCAGATCCCAAAGATCTGGACCTTCCTGGTTTAATAAGGAAGGGGATAAAAAACAATATGAGCAAATAGTTGCAGAATTTATTTTCAATTTAACTCTAGAAGACAATGCAACAGTGGAAATACACTGAAATATATTAGGAAATGCTACCATCTTATGGCCAAAAATAGGAAGTCAAGCAAAAAGAATGGCTTCAAAACTAGACCACAGGGAGATTCCCAGATCCCAGAGTAGAGATAGTCACATCTCACCCTCTCCCAAAATAAACCTTGAATTATTTCTACAAACCCACTGATTTAAACAGAACACATACTGAACTCTGGCAAAGTGTCTCATACCTCAAAATACAGGAGGATTCTCACAAAATATGGTAAGAGAAAAAAATGAAAAGAAAACTGGTGTGGCTTCAGTCCTGTGGAGAGAGAACAGCAAAGGAAGGAAGGCACCCTCACGCTCAGATTCCCCATCTGCAGCTAGGAGGTCATCAGAGACAGAAGCCAAGCTTCTGAGACTCAGAGAAGAAAGTGGCAGCTGCTTGGCAGACATAACTAAGAGAAATTGGAGTAGAAGGCCCCTGTGATTCCCCAGCCCTGATGAAAACTGACAGGGATAAGTCAGGACAGGCTGCTGGAGATCAGTGATGAGACTGGGAAGAGGGCTGGGGCCCACTGCACTGAGGCAGCCTCAGGGAACAGGAGGGAGGAGTGAGCTCTGGCTTGGGATGTGTGCAGAGCACAACAGCCTGGGACACCCATAGAAAAGCATCACTGATGGTATGCATGGGGGGAAGAGGCACATGCAGCATTCCCATAGCTGCTGTCTCCACTTGGCTCCATATTTGCTGCATTCTCAGGAGAAGAGAGATGGGGCTGGGTCATAACCATCACAGCTGTGCAAAGGCAGAGCTGAAAGGTGAATCCACACTCAGAAGCACTGAAACTTTACAGGTGGGACTGAGATTTGCTTACAGCATCAGGCAAAAAGGGTGAATTGCTATGCTGGAGCTTTTGTGAAACTTTGTCTTTGGGATGAACATGCAGTGAGTGGAGTTCTGGTGCATTAGAGGGCTGAGTATGGGTATTTGCAACAGGACACCATACTTTACCATATGGAGAAGTGGTGCTGGGGTCTGCACTGATCCTATGTCACATCATGGATTCAGGTGTGTGACTGCATTCTCCCTATGATGGGGCCTAATACCTGACATTGGCAGATGTGCACTGGCAGTTCTGGGGGCTCAGATCCTAGAAGACATCAGATTGGGTGGCTGGCATTCCTGTAGCTAAGGTGGGAAAAAAGAAATATAGAGTATACATATACATTTTTTCAAGTTCTCATAGAACATTCTCTAGGATAGACCACATAATTGGGCACAAAAGAATGCTCAACATATTTAAGAGGCTAGAAATAATTTCAAGCATCTTCTCTGACCAAAATGGCATTGAATTAGAAATCAACCACAGAAAATCAGAGGAGAAAAAGGCAACAGCATGGAGGCTGAACAACATGCTACTAAAAAACCAATTGATCAATGATGAAATCAAAGAAGAAATTAAAAAACATCTAAAGATAAATGACAATGAAAACACAACTACACAAAATCTATTAGATGCAGCAAAAGCAGTCCCAAGAGGGAATTTCATAGTGATAAAGGCCTTCCTCAAAGCGTAAGAATAATCTCAAATAAAAAACCTAACCTACCACCTAAAAAATTAGAAAAAAAAATTAAACAAAACCTAAATTTAGCAGAAGGAAAGAAATAATAAAGTTCAGGAAGATAATAAATAACATAGAGATTTTAAAAAATCAATCAAACCAAGTGCTGGTTTTTTGAAAGAGTAAACCAAGTTGACAAACCTTTAGCCAAGTTCACCAAGAAGAAAGAAAGAGAACACAAATAAACAAAATAAGAAATGAAAATTGAGAAATTACAGCCAAAACCACAGAAATACAAAAAATCATAAGAGAAGACAATGAACAACTATATGGCAATAAATCAGAAAACTTAGAAGAAATGGACAAGTTTCTAGGAACATACAGTCCACTAAAACTGAATTAAGAAGAAATAGATCATTTGAGCAGACCAATCACTAGAAGTGAAATAGATTCAGGAAAACAAACAAACAAACAAACAAAACAAACAAACAAACAAAAACCTCCCTGCAAACAAAAGTCCAGGACCAGATGGCTTCACTGGGGAATTCTATCAAACATATTAAAAGAGCTCATATCAATTTTTCTCAAACTCTTCCAAAAAACTGATGAAAGAGTACTCCAAAATTCATTCTATGAAGCTACCATCCACCTGATACCAAAGCCAGACAAAGACACTAACAAAAAAAGAAAACTGTAGGTCAATATAGTTGATGATAATAGGTGCAAAAATACTCAACAAAATATTAACAAACAGAAGCTAACAACCCAAAAACAGGTCGTACACCGTGATCAAGTTGTATTCATCCCAGAGACACAAGGATGGTTCAACATATGCAAAACAATCAACATGGTACACCACATCAACAAGAGAAATGACAAAAATCACAGGGTCATCTCAATAGATGCAGAAAAACATTGGATAGAATTCAACACAAATTTACGATAAAACTCTAACCAATGTGGGTATAGAGGGAACATATCCCAACATAATAAAAGCTATTTATGATAAACCTACAACCAGCATAATGCTCAATGGTGAAAAGGTTAAAACCTTCCCACTGAAATCTGGAATAAGACAAGTATACCCACTCTCACCACTTCTACTCAATATAGTATTGGAAATCCTAGCTATAGCAATTAGACAAGAAAAGGAAATATAAATGTTAAAAAATTTTAAAAAAAGGAAATAAAAGGGACCTAAATTGGGAAGGAAGAAGTAAAATTATCATTACATGTGGATGACATGATACTCTATATAGAAAACCTGAAAAGCTCCACAAAAATATCTACTAAAGCTGACAAAAGAATTCAGAAAGTTAGCCAGATACAAGATTAATATACAGAAATCAGTGGCATGTCTTTACAGGAACAATGAAATATCAGAAAAGGAAAGTAAAGAAACAATCATTTTTAAAATTGCATCCAAGAAAATATAATATTTAGGAATAAATCTGAACAAGGAAGTGAAAGATTAATATGTGGAGAATTTCAAAACATTGACAAGAAAATTAAAGATGACTTAAAGAAATAGAAGATATCATCTGCCCTTGGATTGGAATAATTAATTTTGTTAAATGGTCACACTATCCAAATCAATCTACAGATTTAATGCAATCCTTATCAAATTTCCCAGGACATTTTTCAAAGAACTAAAACAAATAATCCTCAAATTTATATGGAATCACAAAAAACATAGAATCATCAAGGCAATACTGAAGAAAAAGAATGAAGCTAGAGAAATAACCCTCCCAGACTTCAGTCTAATACTACAGAGCTACAGTAATCAAAACAGCATGGTATTGGCATAAAAACAGACATATTGATCCATGGAACAGAATAGAGAGTCCAGAAATAAACCCACAAACTTTTGGTCAATGAATCTTTGACAAAGTAGGCAAGAACCTACAATACAGTTAAGACAGTCTCTTCAGCAAATGGTGTTGGGAAAACTGGACAGCTGCATGTAAATCAGTGAAGCTGGACTACTCCCTCATACCATACACAAAAATAAACTCAAAATGGCTTAATGACTTGAACATAAGACAAGACACTCTAAGCCTCTTAGAAGAAAACATAGGCAAAACATTATCTGACATAAGTCTCAGCAATGTTCTCCTATAACAGTCTACCCAGGCAATAAAAATAAAAGCAAAAATAAACAAATGGGACCTAATTAAATTTATAAGTTTTTGCACAGCAAAGGAAATTATAAGTAAAACAAAAAGACAACCTATGAAATGGGACAATATATTTGTAAATGATGTGACTGACAAGGGCTTATTTCCAGACTATATAAGCAGCTCATACAACTTAATAAGAAAAACACAAACAACACAACCCATAAATGGGCAGAAGACCTAAATAAGCTATTCCCCAATGAAGACATATAAATGGGCAATAGGCACATGAAAAGAAGGCTCAATATCATTAATTATCAGAGAAATACAATTCAAAACTGCAATGAGGTATCATCCCACAACAGTCAGAATAGCCATCATTAAAAAGTCCACAAACGATAAATACTGGAGAGGGTGTGGAGAAAAGGCAACCTCCTACACTGTTGGTGGGAAGGTAATTTTGTGCAGCCACTATGGAAAACAGTATGGAGATTCTTCAAAAGACTAAAAATAGACTTACCCTATGATCCAGCAATCTCACTCCTTGTCATATATCCAGAGAGAATTCTAATTTGAAAAGATACATGCACCTGAATATTCAAAGCAGCACTATTTCCAATAGCCAAGACATGGAAACAACCTAAATGTCCATCAACAGATGACTGGATAAAGAAGCTTTGGTATATTTATACAATGGAATACTACTCAGCTATAAAAAATTTAAAAATGCCATTGGCAGAAAGATGGACGGACTTGAATATTGTCAATGTAAGTGAAGTAAGACACAAAGAGAAAGAAAAACACCATATAATATCACTTATATGTGGAATCAATTAAAAAAAAGACAAATGAATTTATTTACCAAATAGAAACAGACCACAGACATAGAAAACAAACTTATAGTTACTAGAGGAGGAAGGGAGTGGGAAGGGATAAATTGGGAGCTCAAGGTTTGCAGACTAACTAATATACATAAAATAGATAAACATTTTCATACTGTATAACACAGGGAACTATATTCAATATCTTTTGGTGAAAAACATGAAAATGAATATATGCATGTATGTATATATATATAATTGAAACATTACAAAATTGATACAAAATTATAAAATGACTATACTTCATTGAAATATATATACAAAAAATTAGAATAATAATAAAAACTCTTCTTAAGAAATAATTCATCTCAATAATAATGTACGAAGGCCTATTCAATATCTTCCAAAGACTTATAGTGGAAAAGAATCTGAAAAAGAACATATATATGTGTATGTATAACTGAATCGCTTTGCTATACACCTGAAACCAAAACAACATCATAAATTAACTATACATCAACAGAATTTTTTTGTAAAAATTTAAAAAGAAGACTAGATTGGTGGAAGGATAATTCAATTAAAAATAAAGTGATAATTAATATTCTTAAAATGGCCATTCTACCCAAAACAATATACAGGTTTAATGTGATTCTTATCAAATTACCCAAGACATTTTTCACAGAACTAGAATAAATAATCCTAAAATTTATATAGAAACACATTAGACCCAGAATTGCCAAAGCAATCCTGAGCAAAAAGAACAAAGCTGGAGACATAACTCTCCTAGTCTTCAGACAACACTACAAAGCTACAATAATCAGAATATCCTGGTACTGGCAAAATCCAGACATGGGGATCATGAAACAGAATAGATATCCCAGAAATAAGCCTACACACCCATAGTTAATTAATCTATGGTAAAGGAGGCAAGAATATACAATGGAGAAAAGACAGTCTCTTCAGCAAGTGGTGTTGGTAAAACTGGATAGCCTCATGTAAACCAATGAAATTAAAACACACCCTCACATCATACATACAAATAAACTCAAAATGGTTTAAATGCCTAAATATAAGATACAATACCATAAAACTCTTGGAAGAAAACATGGGCAAAACATTTTCTGACATAAATCATAGCAATATTTCTTAGCTCAGTCTCCCAAGGCAAAAGAAATAAGTGCAAAAATAAACAAATGGGACCAAATCAAATGTAAAAGTTTTTGCACAGCAAAGGAAACCACAAACAAAATGAAAAGACAATCTACAGACTGGGAGAAAATATTTGCAAACTACATAACAAATAAGGGGTTAATTTCCAAAACATACAAACAGCTCTCGCAACTCAATATCAAAACAAACTACCCAATAAAAAACTGGGCAGAAGACCTAAATAGATATTTCTCCAAAGAAGACATACAGATGGCCAATGGGCACATGAAAATATTCCCAACATCGCTAATTAGTAGAGAAATGCAAACCAAAGCTACAATGGGGTATCACCTCACACAGGTCAGAATGGCTATCATCAAAATGTCTACAAATAATAAACACTGGAGAGGGTGTGGAGAAAAAGAAACCCTCCTACCTTGTTAGTAGGAATGTATATTGGTGCTACCATTAGGGAGAACAGTATGGAGATTCCTTTAAAAATGAAAAATAGACTTACCATATGATCCAGCAATCCCACACCTGGGCATATATCTGGAAAAGATGAAAACTCTAATTTGAAAAGATGCTTGAACCCCTATGTTCATAGCAGCACTATTTACAATAGCCAAGGCTTGAAAGCAAACTAAGTGTCAATCAACAGATAAATGGTGAAAGAACATGTAGGAGATACACATATCAACCATTAAATGAATGAAATATTGCCATTTGCAGCAGCATGGATGGACCTAGAGAATACTATACTAGGTGAATTAAGTCAAACAGAGAAAGACAATATTATATGATATTTCTTATATGTGGAATCTAGAAAATAATACAAATGAATTTATTTACAAAACAGAAACAGACTCACAGACATAGAGAACAAACTTATGGTTACCAAAAGGGAAAGGGGGAGAGATAAATTAGACATATGGGATTAACAGATATTTACTACTATGTGTAAAATAAACAACAAGGATTTACTGTATAGCACAGGGAACTACATAAAATATAATATTTTTTAATGGAAAAGAACTATATATATGTATATATGATACTATATATATATGATTCACTTTGCTGTACACTTGAAACTAACAAAATATTGTAAATCAACTATACTTCAAGAAAAAAAGATATAAATACACATATTTCCGAAAGAAAAAGAGATATAGCATCAGTTCAAACTCCAGTCTACTAATTTGGCCAATTTCAAGGGCAAGTGAATTGGATACAAAATATCTTAAAAAGAACATCTGTCACTACAACAAAACCACAACTGACTGCTAAACAACCATCAAAAAAAAAAATACTGGAACCTAGCAAAAGAGATCATCTTCAACTGGAAACATAAGGAGGGAACCACAACAGGAGGGGCATACTTGTGATACAATCAGGCCCCATAACCCCCGGGTGGGCGACCCACAAGCTGAAGAATAAATAAGTTGCAGAGGCCCTCTCACAGGAGTGAGAGCTCTAAGCCCCACATCAGGCTCCCCAGCCTGGGGTTCTGGCATTGGGAGGAGGAGGAGACCCCAGAACATCTGGTTTTGAAGGCCAGCTGGGCTTAGCTCCAGAACCCTCATGGGACTGGGGGAAACAGAGACTTCATTTTCTTCAGAAGTGTACACAGAATCTCACATGTGACATGTCCAAGGCCAGAGGCAGTAATTTCATAGGAACCTGGACCAGGCCTGCCTGCTGGTTTTGGAAGGTCTCTGGGGATGTAGGAGACAGCTGTGGCTCACCCATTAGACATAAAAGCTGGTTGCAGACATTCCAGGAGTGTTCATCTACATGAGCTTTCCTGGAGGCTGATATCTTGATTGGATCATTAGCACCAAGACCTAGCCCCACCCAGCAGCTTGTAGGGAAGCCTCAGGCCAAACAACATAAGGTTGGGAACACAGCCCCACCCATCAGCAGACTTCCTGAGCCACAAAGGCTTCTAGATACGGTCCTACCCACCAGAGTTCCAGGATCAAGCTTCACGCAGTAGTGGGCAGGGACCAGCTCCTCCTGCCAGGAAACCTGCATAAGCCTCTAATCCAGCTTGACCCACCAGGGGCAGATACCAGACATAAGAAAACAACAATCCCAAACCTTATGGAAGGAATGCACAAAAACAGACCAGACTCTACACTGGGACCATCTGGATCCTGGCCCTTTAGTGACAAGAGAGGAGTGTATTGCTGGGATGCATAGGACATCTCAAACTGAGGGCCACCTCTCCAAGGTTGAGAAACATAACTAACTTACCTAAAAATATAGATAGAAAGATAGACAATATGAAGCAGCAGAGGAATATCTCCCAGACCATGGCATAAGATAAAGTCTCAGAAGAAGAAATAAGTGATGAGGAGATACTCAATTTACCTGAGAAAGAGTTTAAAGTAACGATGGCAAAGTTGCTCAGAGAACTCAAGAGGACTATAGATGCACAGAGAAAAGTTTTTGGCAAAGAGTTGGAAAATATAATGAATATCCAAACAAAGTTGAAGAATAAAATCACTGAAATTAATAGCACACTAGAAGGAAACAAGACTGGACTAAATGACGCAGAAGAACAGATCAGTGAGCTATAAGACAGATTAGTGGAAATCACTGCTGCAGAACAGAAAAAAGAATGAAAAGAAATGAGGATAGTTTAAGAGAACTCTGGGACAATATGAAGTGCACTAATATTTGCATTATAGTGGTCCCAGAAAGAAAAGAGGGAGAGAAAGGACCTGAGAAAATTTTGAAGAGATAATCACTGAAAACTTTCCCAACTTGTGAAAGGAAACAGTCACCCAAGCCCAGGAAGCACAGAGAGTTTCACACAGGATCAGCCCAAAAAGGAACACACTAACACACATAGCAATCAAATTGACAAAAATTACAGATAAGGAGAAAATATTAAAATTAGCAGGAGAAAAACAACAAATAACATACAAGAGAACTCCCATAAGGTTATCAGCTGATTTTTCAGCAGAAAGTCTACAGGCCAGAAGGGAGTGGCAAGATATATTTAAAGTGATGAAAGGGGGAAAGCTACAACCAAAAATACTCTATTCAGCAAGGCTGTCATTTGGATTTGATGGAGAAATCAAGAGCTTCACAGATAAACAAAAGCTAAAAGATCTCAGCACCACCAAACCAGCTTAAGAACAAAAGTTAAAGGAACTTCTCTAGTCATCAAACCATAAGAAAAGAGAACAAAAAGAAGAAAGGAGAAAAAAAAGATCTACAAAAGATTGCTTTGGCAGTTCAGTGTCTTTTATGATTCCATATAAATTTTGGAATTGTTTGTTCTAGTTCTGTGAAAAATATGAGTATTTTGACAAGATTTGCATTAGATCTGTAGATTGCTTTGGGTATTTTGGCCATTTTGATGATGTTGATTCTTCCAATCCAACAGCACAAGATATCTTTCCATTTCTTTGTATCATTTTCAATTTCCTTCAATGTTTTATAGTTTTCAGAGTATAGGTAACCTCCTTGGTTAAGTTTATTTCTAGGTGTTTATGCCAGTTATAAAATTCTGGGTTTTTAAGTGAAAAAAAAATGAATGAAGGGCTGAAAATGGAAGAATACCTTTCTTTCTTATGAGTGAGTTATATTCCATTTTATATATATGTTGCATTTTCCTCATCCACTCATCTATTGATGTGCACTTAGGATGCTTCTGTATCTTGGCAATTATAAATAATTTTGCTGTTAATAGTGGGGTATATGTATCTTTTTGAATTAATCCTCATTTTGTGGTTGGCTTTATTCCTTTGATAACTATGTAAATTTAAAAAGCTAAAGCTGTAAACATTCTTAGAAACAATGAACAATACATACATGTAAATTTTAAAAATATGTTGTGTATATGTAGTTACATGCAATATATTATATACGTGCAGTCAAATTGTAACAATTCTACCTAATATAACTAAACAATGAAAAAAAAGAACATGTTACATTCAAGCTGAGAATGGGTCACAGATACTTGGTGACCTATTAAATAGGCAATAAGTGTTCATTTATAATCTCATGCTTCAGCACCTGCTTATAATGGTTGTTCACTAAATGGTAACTGACTGACCTATGCTCCCTTAGAGAAGAAATGGTGCTTTTTTCCATTGAATCTCACTCTTCACATTCCTCCTCTGACATTGTAACTGCTGCTTTCTGTATTAATCTTCTCAGAATACACTAAAGATAAATCAAAATCTACTTTTGGAGAGGATCTTGGCTGCAAGATCTGAAGTATAATACAACTCCTGCCCTCTAGGACAGCTTATTCAATTGTTTAAATATTTGCAGGCTAGAGTAGAATCCATTTTGTGAAATGAAAATTTACACACAATCTTATATAAAGTATAAAAAATGAAATTTTCATGATAAGTATGGAATGGACTGAAGGCTCTATTTGGAAATTGCCCCCCTGCTGGGGAAT